>NC_069724.1:287500-295000 GCF_027358585.1 Pangasianodon hypophthalmus | reverse complement strand
TAGCCAATGTTGTCCATTCCAGAAAAAATTAACAAACACTTTTTGAATTTCTCTAATGAGTTCGTCTGGGGGGTTCAACACAATTAATTTGTGCCACAGGACAGAGGCGGCAAGGTTATTTATAACCAACACTCTTCCTCTATAAGATAGTTGAGATAGAATCCAATTCCATTTTGATAATCTGTTGCAAATTTTATCTTTAACACTTTCCCAATTTTTTCTTTGATACACTTCAGAACCTAAAAATATGCCTAAAAACTTAAAACCATCTTTTTTCCACTTGACATGTCCAGGGATAACAGGTAAAGGCGTTGTTCTTTTCTCATTGCACCAGAATGCTTCTGTTTTACTCCAATTCAATTTTGCAGATGATGCTCTCTCATATAAAGAGAGACTGTAATTAACAACATCAATATCTCTTTGATCTTTAACAATTACAGTAATATCATCTGCATATGCTGTTAACTTAAATGCATCACAGTTCCCATCAACCTTTAGACCAGACAGATCTTTTCTTATTAGACAAAGGAGTGGCTCCACTGCTAAAGCATATAGCTGACCAGACAGGGGGCATCCTTGTCTTATTCCTTTAAGTAATCTTATTGGTTTGCTTAACCCACCACCTATTTTTAGAACACAAGAGGCATTCATGTATAACAGCTTGATCCACGAAATAAAACTCTCTCCAAACCCAAAGGCATTCATTATTTCAAACAAATAGCCATGGTCAACTCTATCAAAAGCTTTTTCCTGATCCAAGAACAGAAAGCCAATATCCACTTCATGTAGTTTAGAGTAATCTAAAATGTCTCTCATCATAAAAATGTTATCATATATTGTTCTATCTGGAATGCAGTAGGATTGATCTTGATATATTAAATCTCCCAGTACTGTTTTCAACCTGTTTGCCAGGACTTTAGCTATTAGCTTATAATCAGTTGTTAAAATTGACACAGGCCTCCAGTTTTTAAGAACACTCAAGTCACCTTTTTTTGGTAATAGTGTTAATACTGCCCTTTGGCAGCTTGTGGGAAGGCGTTTTTCTTTAAAACACTCTTGGATCACCTCATAAAGGTCTTTTCCAATGTAATTCCACACGGCTTTATAAAAGTCCACTGATAGCCCGTCGATTCCAGGTGCTCTCCCTGGCTTCATCTGTTTCACGGCATCAGTTAGCTCCTCATACGAAACAGAACTGTCCAGTTTCTCACTCTGCGTTTTAGCGAGAGCTGGCAGCTGCTGCACGAGCTGTAACACACATCCAGTGTCGCTTTCTTCTGTTCTATACAAGTCTGAGTAAAAGTCCACTGCAAGCTTTCTCATTTCTCTGACATCAAAAGTCTTTCGTCCATCAGGTGTTGTCAAACAATACATTTCATTTTGTTGTTTTGACACTTTTTCTAAGTTGAAAAAATAAGCAGTGGGAGCATCCACCTCATGTATTGACATAAACCGGGATCTTATCAGGGCACCTTTAGCCCGCACTTGCAACAAATGCTCTCAATCTTGTTTCTTTTCACATAAAATGTCAGCTGAAGAAGAATCGGAGTTCTGAATCATACCAGATGTGATGTGTAAGATCTCTTGTTCTATTTCAGCAATTTTTTGTTTTATTTTTCTTGTTGAAAGGCACGTATACTGCTGACAAAAAATTTTTATTTGCGTTTTTCCTATTTCCCACCACTGTATTACAGTCTCAAATTCCTTTTTCTTAAAACGCCAGTCATTCCAAAACAGTTCAAATTTTTCATAAAACTCTTTTTCTTTCAGCAATGCAATGTTAAATTTCCAATAAGGACTTTTAAATTCAGATTGTGTCAAAGCAACATTGACTGTAATAAAATGGTGATCAGATAAACAACATGGAGAAATATTACAACCCGTTATTCTATTATTTTCAGCACGCTGGACATAAAACCTGTCCAGTCTTGCTATACTTATCATTCCCTGTGAAACCTTTGTCCATGTATATTGTTTCATCTCTTTATTCCTATCTCTCCAAACATCTACCAAATCATTCTGAGTTATGAAGCTTTTTAAGAAAGAAGCTGATACAGGATGTGGTTCCTCATTATTTCTGTCTAAAAGAAAATTAAGAGTACAGTTCCAGTCCCCACCAATGATTAAAACACCATCCAAAGTATAGTCTTTCAAAAATTCTCCTAATTTTCTAAACATGATAATTCTATCTGACCCTTTATTTGGAGCATAAATATTTATAAAAACAAATAACTGATTTCTAACTTTAGCTTTCACCATCAAAATACGTCCTTTCTCTATTTCCCTTTCTGATAAAATACTAACATTAAGGTGAGTTGAAAACAAAATCGCTACACCTGCACTGACATTTGTGCCATGGCTTAAAACCATTTTTCCCTCCCACCACAGGTTTAACTCAGATTCATTATGTATGTCACTATGAGTTTCTTGTAAAAATACTACTTGAGTATCTTTAAGCCTAAGAAATTCAGATAGTAGAGCTCTTTTTTGCCCGTCCCTCAGCCCATTCGCATTTAAAGATCCTACTCTAAGCCTCTGCATTGCAGGAGAGAGAGAGAGGAAACACAGAAAATGACAGACAAGCAAAGCAAACACAAAGTGAGATCCTACACCCATGTGCTTTATTTCTTCCATTTTGACACTTTTTCGTGATCTTTTTGAGCTTTACGTACAGTTGTTAGAAACTTTTTCAGCCTAAATCTTTTTTGCTTTGAAATAACATCATAGCCCACCGTCTTCTGAGCGTTCACCACTGATTTTATAAACTTCTTAACATCGGGGAAAAATTTTGCAACATCCACCTTTTTCCCTTTAGTTAAATCCAGAAACTCATTCAATTCTTCGACGGAATACACGTCATCCCAAGACTGATTACAGTCTGTCTCCGAGAACTCCGAACAGTTATCACAATCCTCCATCAGTTCTTCATCGCTCTTTTCATTCTCCACAAGCGCATTAGACTGTAACCCGCTAACACTCGGAACCTCCTCATCATAAACACATCCAACCTCCTGAGCAGCAACATCATCATCCCTCAGAACATTCGGGCCAGCAGCGTTTTCACCAGTTCGCACAGACGAGACACACTCACTCACCTGTGACTGTGAGCACGGATCTCCAGCACTCTGCTCGGGTGGAGAGCCGCTCTGAGCAGCACCGCTGGGTTCACCTGCCGAGCCCGAACCCGAACCCGAACCCGAGGCCTCCGAGTCCTCATCATTAGCCCCGTTTAACTTCCATTTTTTTTCAGGAATCATTGTTTCTTTTTCAGATATGGGCCGCTTTCCTTTATCTGGGCTTTCGTTATTCTCGCTTTGATCGGTTTGTTCATCTTTATTTCCATCCTTCTTTCCATTTTCTAATTGTTTCTTATGCGGGCACGTAAACTTCTTGTGTCCCAAATCTCCGCATTCAAAACAACGCAAACTATCTGTGGTCGCGAAGATCATATAGGAGCTTTCGCCGTGCTGAATGCGAAGCGAGATATCCAAAGACTGAGACTGCGCGTTTAAAAGCATGAACACTTGTCTTCGAAAAGACAGCACATGCTTTAATGCGGCGTTTTTACACCCGAGTGGAACCATTCTGATGGGTCCAGCAAACTTTCCGAAGCGCCTCATTTCTTTTATAATTTGCTCATTAGAGATGAACGGAGGTACGTTTGAGATGGTAACCTTAGTAGCAGGTGCGCGCAAAGGCATTACTTGCACCAAGGTATCAGAAACAACAATGCCGTTTTCCACCAGGCTGTTTACATGCTTTTCCTCTTTAAGGAACACCACCACGGCCTTGTTCATTCTGGAGGCCGATGCTATATTTTCATGCCCTACAATCTCGCCCATTGCCAGAAGCACGTCTTCCACCGTAAACGCTTGATCCGAGAAAACTTTACATCCGTTCCTGATAGAGAGCCCTGGCGTTCCCTCGCCTGAGAGAGACGCCATGGCTCCCCTTATCACTCAGTGCACTTACACCGGGGTTTTTCTTCAAAAATAAATAAATAACTAAACCAAATAAGTGATAAATTAAACCCCAAAAAAACAAAACAAGATAAAAATAAAAAGCCACAAGAAAAAGAGAAAAAAAGCAAAAAGAAAGAAAAAAGAAAAAAGTATTAATCCTTGAAACCGATTCAAGTGTGCCGCTCTCACTCCCCACTCCACACTTCCGCTCCCAGCATGCACTCCACACACAGAGAGAGAGAGAGAGAGAGAGAGAGACAGAGAGACACAGAGAGAGAGAGAGAGAGAGAGAGAGAGACAGAGAGACACAGAGAGAGAGAGAGACAGACAGACAGACAGAGAGAGAGAGAGACAGAGACACAGAGAGAGAGAGAGAGAGAGAGAGAGACAGAGAGAGAGAGAGAGAGTGAGAGAGACAGAGAGAGAGAGAGAGACAGAGAGACACAGAGAGAGAGAGAGAGAGAGAGAGACAGAGAGACACAGAGAGAGAGAGAGACAGAGAGAGAGAGAGAGAACACCTCTCAGAGCTTCAGACAGAATAGAAGGAACTCACACTCTCAAACACTCACTCTCACACACTCTCTCTCACTCCCACACACACACACACACTCTCACACACACACTCTCACACACACACTCCCACACACACACTCCCACACACACACTCCCACACACACACTCCCACACACACACTCCCACACACACACTCTCACACACACACTCCCACACACACACTCCCACACACACACTCTCACACACACACTCTCACACACACACTCCCACACACACACTCCCACACACACACTCCCACACACACACTCCCACACACACACTCCCACACACACACTCACTCTCACACACACACTCACTCTCACACACACACTCACTCTCACACACACACTCACTCTCACACACACACTCACTCTCACACACACACTCACTCTCACACACACACTCTCACACACACACTCCCACACACACACTCCCACACACACACTCCCACACACACACTCTCACACACACACTCTCACACACACACTCACTCTCACACACACACTCACTCTCACACACACACTCACTCTCACACACACACTCTCACACACACACTCTCACACACACACTCTCACACTCCCGTGTCATTATGATTTGTACTTCATTAATACTAAAAAGGTCAAATTCAACATTAATGTTCACAAACTGTTCTTTTACACGACATAAATACGGTGATTCAATAACAACATGAACACTGAACTGAACTGAACTCTTCTCATTAAGAACCAGCGATTAACTCCTTCCTGTAGGATTAGCGCTACACTTTCTAGTAATACAGGTATTGTGACATAGCTGTTAAGACTCGCTCACGTTACAGCGAGCAGAACCACGTCAGGTGTAAGGAGAGTGGGGAGGAGTAACGACATCTCCGGCTGCGTGGTCAGGAACTGCTTACAGGCAGAGACAATCGCGAAAACGCCGCGCTGACTGGTGCAGGAGCGCAACGAATTCACGTATCTAATCACTTCCTGTTTATCACCATTAACGTTATTTGTAAAGTGTTAGATTTGACACTTTGCTGTAGAAATATAAATTATATTATAATTTCAGGGCCATCTCTGATAAATACAGTAACTGATGTTAATTATATACGAGTCTAATGTTAATTAGCGAAACACACACTGATAGGAATCTGATTGGTCAGGAGGAGTGTGTTATTCCTGTACAAGCGCACGGGGAGTTCCGGCTGTAACGTGAACAACCGGTTTGTATTAATGCTCTCGCTCTAATACGTTACGGTTTCTATAGTAACAGCTCAGGGACTCGTACAGCAGACGTAATCTAACACTGTAGAGAGGATTAAACCGTTAGATCACGCTGCGTCACACTAAGACCTGAACACAGTAAAGAAGTTCTGACCTTCAGGTATGAGCCGTAGTACTTTGTGACGTGTGGACTGTCGCACTGGCTCAGCACGGTGATCTCCTGCTGGATGTCCTCGATCTCGTCCTCAGCCTCCTCCAAGTCGATCGTCTTGATGGCCACCACATTCTGCGTGCGGCGGTCGATGCCCTTGAAAACCTCTCCGAACGATCCCTTCCCAATGCGCTCCAGTTTAGTGAAGAGCTCCTCAGGATCTGCTCGAGAGTTCTGGAGAACCAGAGGAGTTTGTTCAGTGAGGAACCTTCAGTAAGAGCTTTCACAGATCAGGGCTGGGAGATACCACCACAGAACATCGATATCGCGATAAATAACATCACAATACGCAGTTCTGCGATATCTCGGATATCGTAAAATCTTTCTACTAATTTTTTTTAAATTATTAAAAACTGACTGGAAGCAGGTTCAAAGTTTTGTACACAATCTTTTAAACTGTGAACATTTTTTTTTACCAGCTTTATTTTCTTCTTCTTTTCAGTCTTCAATTTAAATTTTTTTATCAATATAAACGCATTTTTTCATATAAAACAAAAATAAATGCATTTTAGTAGACATTAAAAATAAATTACCAATGAAAATTGTTTTAGAACTTAAACCAAACTAGAACTAACTATAACTAGAACTTACACCAAAAAAATCTCCAAATCTATTCTCTTGTATTTATTTTCAGATATCGTGCCGTATCGCTGTGTGTAACGCTAAAGGACACAAATCTCTGACGCGCTGATTTTAATTTCAGGTGAACTTTAACTTTGGTAAGACTTTCTCTCACGTCTGTCTAATCCTTAGATTATTAGAGTTAGAGTGTAATGTCTGATAAAATAAATAAATCACATGTTAAATGTTTTCTACAGAGTTTGACGAATGCTCTTAGCGTCTGAGTTCTGAGTAAACACGTTCTCGTAAAAGCTTTACTTCAGTCCTGAAACTAAGCTGCGCACAGTAATTATAATGATGATTAAAAGGTGTACAGGGTTAGGGTTTTTAAACAGGTCCAGTGAGTACAGAGTGTGAATCTTTATCAGCGCACACCCAAAAACACACAACAGGCATTTACAGCGGCGTCAGGAGCTGCAGTGCGGCGATAAGTGACGCAGCGATGTAAGCTCAGCGTGTGTGTTCACGTCTGATCTCTGTCCAACGCTCAGTTCCCTCCAGCTGTCGCTCGGAGAACACGGCACAGAACTTTCACAGAACTTTCACAACACCTTCAGTCAGGACAAGAAAAGACCAAACCCACATTTAACATTTCATACAGACCTGAAATGATCCACAGTGATAATTTATAGAAACAGCCTCTGTCTCTGATCTGGTTTATAAACCTGGAACAAGCTTTGAATCAATTTGAGAAAGAGAGAGAGAGCGAAAGAAAGAGAGATAGAGAGAAAAACATAGAGAAAGAGAGAGACAGCACAAGCAAGAGAGAGAAAGAGAGCGAGAGAGACAGAAAAAGACAGAGAGAGACAGTGCAAGCAAGATAGAGTTAGAGAGAGAGAGAGAGAGAGAGAGAGTTAGAGAGTTAGAGAGAGAGAGAGAGAGAGAGAGAGAGAGAGAGAGAGAGAGAGAGAGAGAGAGCACTCATCTTAAGTATTAAATCAATAAACTT
>NC_069724.1:275000-282500 GCF_027358585.1 Pangasianodon hypophthalmus | reverse complement strand
CAGTGCTCCAAACATTCATATCTGTATCTGTATCTGAACCCGGAGTGGGCGTGGCCTAAACAGGAAGGTTTTTTTTTAATTATATATGAACCCTTCCACTCCGCTCCCGAAATCGGAGTAAAATCAGAGAGGTATAAATGATTTTTAATAAGATAAAGTATAAACATTTTCTTATGTTTAGTTTTTTTGTAAAATAAACACATTTTTATCAGATTCTTTTATAAGATTTATGAACTTTTTCAAATTTACTCAAGATTTATTTATATTTGGCACTGATAAAGTTAAATTTTATTTGTTAATACTTGTTAAAAAAAATCTTAAAGTTAAATATTAAGATGTTTTTCTGTTGCTGGGAAACATGACCATATAATATCAATATCGTAATAAATTATGACACAATATCTTTTTATCAGATATTCTGGATATGGTTTTATTACCTTTTATTATTTACTTTTATTTAATAATAAAAAAAAACTGACTGGAAACAGATGATTTTTGTAATAAACTTTAGAATTTAAAAAAAAAACTTTCAGTATTAAATTTAAAAAACATTTTTTGATAAATGCATTAATAAACAACTGACTATTAGTTCTAACTGTTTTTTAATGCAGCACTAATGATATTTAAATGATATTAATGAGAATAAATATCGTAATACATCACGTCGCAGAAATGCTTTCGAGAATCACAATATTTTTAATCGTAATCGTATCGTCCGATCCGACGCCGTACAGTAAATATTCCATTACTGTGAATAAATCTTACAGCATAAATGTCAGAAATATTAACTACAGTCAGGATAAAGTGATTTATAAAGTAATTGTTTACAGTAAAGCTACTAATTTAAAACGTTCTCGGCGCTTCTGCATCTCCACATTCGGGAGAAAAACATCCTGATTTGAGGAAACGGCAGGATTTATGATTTACTCGAAGCACTAATGGTGCAGCGGAACGTTCTCCACTGCTTAATGTCTAATGATTAACGTTTTAATGGCTCAATGTCAAACTATAACCAACGTCCCAAAGCAAACGCACCGCAGCGTGCAGAAGGACTTATTCAGCCAACAGCAGCGTTCTTTAATAGAGAAGGTCTGAGCTGGTAAACTTCTCCTTAAAATTAAAATCAGTGTTTCGGAGCTTTCTGTCGTTTAGCGTCACACACCGACGCGGAACTTTATCTCCACATAAACACAAACAACAGATTTGGAGATATTCTCAGTTTAAGTTTATAGTTTATCACTTCCAGGAAAATGCAATTTTTTTTTAATGATTTGTATTCGTGCACAACGTCATGATCGTCCAATCATCACCTCTCTAGAACTGTATAAGCCCCGCCCCCTGGAGGCGTGTCTTGCTCTACAGTAGCAGCTCGTTAGCAGTAAACGAGGGTCATCAGTGTGTTTTTGTTTTAGCGTCTTCACACACACACACACACACTTCCCTTCTCCAACCATCGCTCAGTCGGAGATGAATAACGGTTGGAGTTTGTGAAAGGGGAGGAGTTTGTACGAGGTGGCGATTTTCTGAGATGTTTTACAAACCTGAAGCTCTTCAATGCTGGACCACGTTGTGAGAATTCGGTCTTTATACAGCGTCGGGGTTCTGCATCAGTAAGAGTCAGTAAAAGTCTCTCGCTAATCTCTTCACTGTTCTCCGTATTTAGCTAGCTCGCTGTCAGGGTTGTTTTGATTGGGCGGGGGTGTGGCTTATCTCAAACGCTATTGGCTGTTGTGTAAATCAGTCAAACACTTCAACATGATGTCATTCTGACTTCCTGTTTCAAACTGTCATACAGAATCACGTAAACACAGTTACTCAGCAACGACATGAGCTGAGGGTGGCGCTGAACACAGCAAATAGGTCTGAGTGTGGATTTACATCATCATCATCTTCATCATCTAATGAATGTGAATCACCCAGAGTGCAGCTATAGCTCCTGAGGTTATTAAATATATTAATGATGTAGAGAAAAAAAATGGTTCGAATCAGAAAACATAATAAATTTAACTGAACTGAATTGGTTCGGAATCGAGCAGGAATCGAATCGTATCGGTTCTGAACCGAATCCGTAGTGAATCAGTAGTGAATCGAATCATGACTGTTTAACTGTATTCTTTATGTTTTATGGATCGTGTGGATTCTGAATAAAGAGATTCACTGCGTTAATAAACAGCTGAACTGAGAAGAAGTGTTTGTTAAAGAAAAGAAATCAAGGCTAAAGCACTTTATAAACATGTGTAAACATTAATAAACATGTGTAAACATATGTAAACATGTGTAAACATTAATAAACATCAATAAACATTAATAAAGGTGTGTGAGCGCCGGGGCCGCGCGCGCCTGCACCTCTGACAGGTGTGTAAAAGCGGTTAAACCCGTTCAACGTCAAACTGCGATTCACACCGACACACACACAAAACACACACACACAAAACACACGACGTTAAAGCACTTAATCGTTCAGTATTAAAGTCTGAACTTTGCTGACGGAATTCTACAAAACTGTGACATAAATCTACTGAAAATTTAGAAAGAATCCTGAGGTTTGTCGCCGCTCAGGTAAGGGCGAGGGCCGAGCTTTAGCTTTCCCACCCGCATTCAACAAATCCCGCCTACTGAGCTACGATTGGATAGAAACGTCCCGCCTCCTGCGCTACCATTGGCTACTATTAATAACCCCGCCACACGATTGGTTGCTTCTAGTTTAGTGCTAACTTCTAACCAATCATAACGCAAGACGCTAGATTTTCCGGAAAACAGGTAGAAAGAGAAATACGTCTAAGGGGCCTTTGGTTGCCACCTTCCGAAACTTACCTGCATTCCGGGAACTTGAACAGCTACCGGTGACTGAGCCATCTTCCCTCAATCCGAGAAAACACGACCGAAATAAAAGCACACGCTCCTCTCTCCGAGCTCAGGTCGTCGTAACTTGTAAACTTGAGGTCAGTGTGTGAAAGTGTGGAGCGGAGAGCTAACAGAGCCGCCTGTAGCCGCTAGCGGGCTAGCCTCAGCCGACACAAACTTCTAACTTTACAACACAGCGCGATCAGGAGAGACCATGGCTTCCTCCCGCACCACTCACTCACTCACACACGCTCTAAACCGGGCCCCGGACACTGCAGTCAGCGTCCAGCACTCGGTACATCGCGGGTTTGCTGTTGTTATTGCTGTTATTGCTGTTGTAGTTGTTCAGACAGAATGTTGTACAAACTTCAGCGCGGGGACGCGGCCGCCATGTTGGAAACCTGCGCTGGAACTCGCGCTCTCGGGTGGAGCCGCGCGCGCACTGTGGAGCGGTGACGTCACACCAGGGGTGGGGTGGAGGGGGAGAGGGAGGGGGGAGTCATTACAACAGGAGCAGTGTGTCATTACTTCCTGAGCACTAACTACCTAACTAACTAACTACCTACCTAACTAACTAACTACCTACCTAACTAACTAACTACCTACCTACACCCTGTACTGTTCACTCCATCCAATCACTCTCACACACACACACTCTCTCACACACTCTCACTCACACACACACACTCTCACACACACACTCTCACACACACACACACTCACTCACACACACTCACTCACACACACTCACTCTCACTCTCACACTCACTCTCACACACACACACACTCTCTCACACACACACTCACTCACACACACACACTCTCTCACACACACACACACTCTCTCACACACACATTCTCACACACTCACACTCTCACACACACACACACACTCTCACACACACTCTCACACACACTCACTCACACACACTCACTCTCACACTCACTCTCACACACACTCTCACACACTCTCACACACTCTCACTCTCACACACACTCACACTCACACAGAGCCATGTAGGTGTCACACCCGAGTCTTCACTCTTGTATTACAGAACTCCAGCATCATTTGCATGTATGTAAATAAAAACAGGTTGCAACAAGGAAAACAACTTATTCCTGATTGTGTTCACTAATCCTTCATTTCATAAAAATACAATAAATCTATTTATTTATTTATTTTTACTGTTACAGCTGTCTCTTTAAGAGGACTCAGACAGGTGACAGGGGAGTGAATGAGCAGCGCTCTCTCCCACCCTCAATACCACCACTGAGGTGAGACCCTTGAGCAAGGCACCGAACCCCCAACTGCTCCCCGGGCGCCGCAGCAAAAAAGGCTGCCCACTGCTCTGTGTGTGTGTTCACGGTGTGTGTGTGTGTGTGTGTGTGTGTGCGCGCTTGGATGGGTTAAATGCAGAACACAAATTCCGAGTCACCGTACTTGGCTACACGTCACTTCACTTCACTTCACTTTGTCCAGAACCAGTTTTTAAACTTTATCTTGCTCTTTACTGACTGTGTGACGCGATCGCGTCAAACTGCTGTCCTTTATGAATTACTGTTCTGTGCTGTTTTATGCTCTTTATTTTAAAACTGTTTTATCACTTGATTGTTTATTACAGTATTTTAATGCACTTTTAATGTACTGAGTTTCTGTATGAATTTTATACACGTGACAGTTAAATTAAACTGTTGTCCCTTTTGGATACTTTTAATTACTGTTTTGTTTTGTGCTGTTTTTATGCTCAATTCTAAAACAGTTTTATTATTACTGATTGATATTTAATGCACTGAATTTCTGAATGTCCTTTATGCATGGTGGATGAAACTTTAAAAAAAGGAGTGAAATATCAATCAGCTGCCTTCACACAAGAGCTCTAACATTCTGTGTGGAGGATTTTAGAGTTTTCATAAGTAAATGTTGTGTTTTGTGTTTTCAAGCACACTGTTGTAACTGTACAGATGACGGTAAATTAAAATAAAATAAGATAACTAAAGGCTTTGTAATGAACGGGTCATCACTGATGAAAGGGGTGGGGTTTTGTGTCAGGATTTTTTTGTGCAGTGAAACTGGGTGTGAAGTACACGGTCTGAAACTGAAACTTTCTGTAAAGTATTTTTAGCATTGATTATTCTGGTTTTAAGGCACATGCTTGTCTAATTTAAATTTGCAGTTATAAAAAAAACATCAAGTGCTCATGTCCATTTCATTCAAACTCATGAGCTGGATTTCCTTCATTTATTAAATCTTTAACATAATTACTGTGAACTGAAGATTACAATATTGCACATAAAGCACATAAACCACCCAACAAAATGACCCAACAGACTCAACACAGGATTGGGTAGTGCTGTAAAGAGAGAGGACAACTCATTACTAGCGTAAATTATCCAGTATTTAAGTCTATTTGGTTACAATAATATGCTTCATCCAGGTGTCTGGTGTGTAGCTTTGAACATAATTAGGTTAACAATGTAGTGTTTTCAAAGGTATTCTCTAAATTAGTTTCAGACATAGCAAGTGTTATATATAAAAGTTGTCCAATGGCAGAAGAAATATAATAACTAGTATTAATTATTATTAATACTAATAATAATAATAATAGTTTAATACTATTAATTAGTATTAAACACCCCACACTACCCCCCCCCCCCCCCCCAAAAAAAAATATTTAAATTATGTACCTACCAAAATATAGCCTATCAATTGCTTTTAATTACGGGTCTTAATAAACCGTATCAGACTTTGTAAACCCTGTTGGTTTGTGTGTGTTGTACAGAAACAGTCCCTGTAAACACGTATCTCAGCGAACCATGACACTGATGTCCCCGCAAACCTGTGAAAATTCAGGTGTGTTACATGTCCAAGGTTTCATGCTCAGAGCTAATTTTTTAAGTGGGATGCATCTTACTGGGATCGTACGACGATGACAACGTTTACATCCGCATCAATATTCCGATATTCACCAGAATTTGACGATATTCTAATTAGTATTGAGTCACGCAAACACTGCACTCCGATTGCCGATTCAGATAAAGACAATATTCTGATTCCTTAAATTCCAAATCCCGTCCCTGGAATATTCCTGTTTTAATCGGAAAAGTGTTGCATGTAAACACCTTCTTCAGAAAATCCATTGAAAGGAGATTTATGCGCAGCTCGGCCCGCAAGGAATTGTGGGTGCTCACAGACGCTTAGCTGAACAGACGCTTACTCGACCCTTTCCGTGTCGAGGCGGTGTTGTCGAGGCAGTGGTGTAGAGGAGGTCGTGGTGGTGCAGTAGAGGTGGTGTAGTGGAGGTGGTGGTGGTGCAGTAGAGGTGGTGTAGAGGTGGTGTAGTGGAGGTAGAGGTGTAGAGGTGGTGTAGTGGAGGTGTAGAGGTGGTGTAGTGGAGGTGGTGTAGAGGTGTAGTGCTGGTGTAGAGGTGGTGTAGTGGAGGTGGTGTAGAGTTGGTGTAAAGGTGGTAGTGGTGGTGGTGTAGTGGAGGTAGAGGTGGTGTAGTGGAGGTGGTGGTGGTGTAGTGGAGGTGGTGTAGTGGAGGTGGTGTAGTGGAGGTGGTGGTGTAGTGGAGGTGGTGTAGAGGTGGTGTAGAGGAGGTGTAGTGGAGGTAGTGGTGGTGTAGAGGTGGTGTAGTGGAGGTAGTGGTGGTGTAGAGGAGGTGGTGTAGTGGAGGTAGTGTAGTGGAGGTGGTGTAGTGGAGGTAGTGGTGGTGTAGAGGTGGTGTAGTGGAGGTGGTGGAGGTAGAGGTGTAGAGGTGGTGTAGAGGTGGTGTGGTAGAGGTGTAGAGGTGGTGTAGTGGAGGTGTAGAGGTGGTGTAGTGGAGGTGGTGTAGAGGTGTAGTGCTGGTGTAGAGGTGGTGTAGTGGAGGTGGTGTAGAGTTGGTGTAAAGGTGGTAGTGGTGGTGGTGTAGTGGAGGTGGTGGTGGTGTAGTGGAGGTGGTGTAGTGGAGGTGGTGTAGAGGTGGTGGTGGTGTAGTGGAGGTAGTGGTGGTGTAGAGGTAGTGTAGTGGAGGTAGTGGAGGTAGTGGTGGTGTAGAGGTGGTGTAGTGGAGGTGTAGTGGAGGTAGTGGTGGTGTAGAGGTGGTGTAGAGGAGGTGGTGTAGTGGAGGTAGTGGTGGTGGTGGTGTAGTGGAGGTGGTGTAGTGAAGGTGTAGTGGAGGTAGAGGTGGTGTAGTAGAGATGGTGTAGTGGAGGTGGTGGTGTAGAGGTGGTGGTGTAGTGGAGGTGGTGTAGTGGTGGTGTAGTGGAGGTGTAGAGGTGGTGTAGTGGAGGTGGAGGTGTAGAGGTGGTGGTGTAGAGGTGGTGGTGGTGGTGCAGTAGAGGTGGTGTAGTGGAGGTGGTGGTGGTGCTGTAGAGGTGGTGTAGTGGAGGTAGAGGTGTAGAGGTGGTGTAGTGGAGGTGTAGAGGTGGTGTAGTGGAGGTGGTGGTGGTGTAGTGGAGGTAGAGGTGGTGTAGTGGAGGTTGTGTAGAGGTGGTGTATAGGTGGTGTAGTGGAGGTGGTGTAGTGGAGGTGGTGGTGGTGTAGTGGAGGTGGTGTAGTGGAGGTGGTGTAGAGGTGTAGTGCTGGTGTAGAGGTGGTGTAGTGGAGGTGGTGTAGAGTTGGTGTAAAGGTGGTAGTGCTGGTGGTGTAGTGGAGGTGGAGGTGGTGTAGAGGTG
>NC_069724.1:240000-270000 GCF_027358585.1 Pangasianodon hypophthalmus | reverse complement strand
AAATGGGTCAACAAGCGAGAATAACACGACAGAGTGTAAATGTGAAATACACGTACGCAGTGTGATAAGGCTGTAAATCCTTCCACATGGTCCATAAACATAAACACGAGCTGTGTGTTAGTGAGTCTGTGTCCTCGATGTGTTCTAGTAAACACTGACTGATCAACTACATACATAAAGTGACGGAAAATTAATTACGTTGTTCGCTGCTGCCATACTTGAACAAAAATACAAATAAAAAAAACAAACACATGTAACAGGTATTGCTGGAAGAAATGGGACGTTACCCCAGCGTTATGAACCTTCTAATGTTCTTTGGCTTAGCTACGTAACTTTCTCCACATTGTACACGACTTACTCGGGAAAAACTACAGTGAGTGTTGGAGGAGTGATGAGAACGCAGGAGTGTGGAAAAGATCACGGGGAAAGTCAAACAGCGAGCCACGCTCACCACCTGCCGCCTCATTCAAGCCCCGTTTCACCAGTTTTTAAAAAGTTTTCAGCAAACAGGAGCTGAGATCGTCTCAGTGTTTTGGTTTTTTTTTTTTTTCTCTGACTGGCCCGTCTCACTCACGGTGATTCTGGTGTTCCGCTGCTGGCCCGAAGTGAACTCTGGTCCATGGTACTACACTCCTCTCGCTCTCTGTTCAAGGAATTCTGACTTTATTTTTAATCAGGCATGTCAATGCATAACTTAGGCGGCGGCACAAAGTACTTCCCAGGGCTCTGCGTGATGACGACGCCCGTTTTCTTGCGGAACATGGGCGCGATTTTAGGCGGCTCATGGACAGGAAGCTCTTCGGACACCTCCGAGTCTTCGTGCTGCAGGTCGTAGGAGATGTTTCCGTACTCGCGCAGGAAAGGAAAGAGTTCCAGCAGGAACTGGCAGAAGTCCTTACGAATGCCAAACCACCCTGGACGAGAGGAACGAGCAGAATGTGAGAGAGAAGAATGTAAAGGTGACAATGAGGATGTAAAGCAATATCTGTAGCTAAAGTGGGCGTGGCCTAAACAGGTTTTTTCTTTTAAAACAATGGAAAAAGACAGCGCTCTATAGGAATAAAACTATAGGAATTATAGTGTGTGTGGATTTTTTTTAATAACGATAAAGAATGATGTCAAGCATGTGCAATACACGTAGAGTTTTTTTCCTGATCCCAGTAGAGATCTGCTGCACAAGATCACGTGAACAAGATTAATTTAATCTTGTGTTTGTTTAACAGTGTGAACAGTTTTGTTTCTCATACGATTGATGCCGTGACGTCGGGAGGAATTCTAACCGATACGCTGAGAATATGAACGAATCGTTACGCCCTAGAACTAAACAGACAAATGGACTTACAGTGATTGCCTCCTTTCTGGCCGAACGTAGTTGCCATCAGCGTCACCAGGGAGATCCAGAGCGGCACAAACACCGGCACGAATTTGGACTCGTAATGACCATCTAACTTGTGCACCAGGAGGATCTGAGGTCAAACATGAAGTGAAAAAAATTATATATATGTATAATGGAGAGAAATAAACAAACAATTATAAACTCTAAAGTTTTCTACTTGATGGAAACGAAAAACTGAAATTCGGGACACTCTGGACCAAACGCTGACGGTTTTCACTTTATGTGAATTATATAACATTATTTCTTTTACTTTTAATTAAACTGAGTAAAAATCTGCAAACTGATGAATCACCAATAAACAGTTTTATACCAAATACAGTACTGAGGATTAAAACTCACACGACCACACAAACTGCTGCAGGACATTCAGAGATGCAGAGACGATTCTCATCACAACACACACACACTCGCATGCACACTCGCACACACTCACTCACACACTCACTCACACACACACTCACACACACACTCGCGCACACACACTCGCATACACACACACACACACTCACACTCACACTCACACTCGCATACACTCACTCACTCACTCACTCACACTCGCACACACACACTCACACACTCACACACACACACACTCACTCACACACTCACTCACTCACAAACACACTCACTCACACACTCACACACACACACACTCACTCGCACACACACTCACTCACTCACTCACTCACACACTCACACACACTCACACACACTCACACACACACACACTCGCACACACACTCACTCACTCACACACACTCACACACACTCACACACGCGTGCGCACTCGCACACACACTCGCACACACACTCGCACACACACTCGCACACACACGCTGCACGTAACAGACGTATTTAATACCTCGAAAGTCAGCAGAGGCACGACGATAGCCATCCAGCTGATGGCCATGGTGATGTGTGTGCGGCGCTGCTCTGCGATCACGTCCATGGAGCGCAGGAAAAGCACAGACCACACGATGTAATAAAGCACCACCAGACACAGGAAGGACATCAGAATCCACAGCGGCACACACACCACCTGCACAAACACAAACAAACAAACAAACAAATAAATAAATAAATAAATAAATAAGAAAAGAAAGAAAAGAACATGTTCCTTCACTCTCTCTCTCTCTACCACAGAGAGTGCTTAACGTATTTATTATGTGAACACACTGTGTGTATAAATATATAAATACAGTTTTATTCTTGGCTAAAAGGGAAACTTGGCGTATTTTAAATGGAAAATAAAGAGAAAATGCAAGTGCTGTCCAGTGAATTACCAGGACAACTCTTAATACAATTCCCAGGAAATTATCAGGTGAATCATGTGTGAACAGCTAAAATCCCAGGAAACACAGCTGACTGACAAAAAAGGAAGAAAACAAGAAAGAAAACAAAGAAGAACAGAAAGAAACCAGAGAAATGGAGAAACTCAGAACCAAAGGAGAACAAAATAATTTGTTAGGAAAGGAGTAGCTCCATATCCGTCCCGAGAACAAAATAATTTGTTAAATAAATGAGACAATACAGGAAGGAGTAACTGATGTGGCACAAGCTGACCCGGAAGTAGAGAATACACATCGCTGTAAAATGACTCTATTCACTAGAACCTGGACCACTGAGCTGCCGCCGCAGCACCATCAGATCACATGACCTTCACCCCGAGAGCGTAGGAGATCTTACCAGCCACGGCCAGTTGATGATTTTATCCAGCCGCAGTGCGATGAAGATGAACTGCAGTATGTTTACCGAGCACAGGATCTCGAGCTGAGGAGAAGAGTGACGTAAGAGCGAGATGTTAATCGTGAAGAACGTGTAGCTACGGGACTGAAGAGGAGAACACTCTCCTAAAACCTGATGGAGTGACTGACCTCAAGCGAGCGGTCGTGCCTGAAGCCCCACACACACGCGGCCACGGAGACGGGCGAGACGAAGAACAGCGGCATGAAGACCAGCAGCCAGAAGTGTTTCCCTCTCTCCACACGGTCACACACCAGAACCTCAAACGTCAGGAGGAGGAGGTGGATCCCCACCGCGATCAGCATGGCCTTGAACTCCACGCAGGTCTCGCCCTCGGCCCTGAAAATCACCTGCACGTGAGTCGCTTGCTAGCGTGACCGCGGGGTTACTGTCTGAGACGCAGCCTTCTAGCACGCTGGAGGTTATAATTTACCTCCTTACACCTTTATTCATGACACTAATGATCTTTTAATTTAAATTAATCGATGCGACAATCATAAACTGGTTACGGAGCAGAGTTCAGTCACAAACTGAGATGCATGGCAGCAGATTCAGTGGATCATCAGCAGCCTTATGGATGAAAATTGTATCGTACTTCATAACTTTATGAACGATTCTCGATTACGATTTTTTAAATTCTTACATAACGCAGTTGAAAAATTACGCACTGTATTTATAACGTTTTTTATTTATTAGAATAGACTTTGGAAAAATAGTAACAGCGCCATCTATAGCAAACAGTGCGAACAAATGTTCTTCTAAATAAACAATATTTAAAGAAATAATACATTTTTTAAAAAATAAATTATTTGCACTGTGTGCTATAGATGGTGCTGTTACTATTTCTGCACAACGTAATGAACGCGTCTTTCTCGAGAGTAAACGGGGACCGTGTCTTTCGTGACGTGGAACGCCACCGCAGCTCGGCGTATTCTTCTCAAACCCGAGTTCCTTCCACGTTTACGGAGTAAATCAATGCGTTCAAACCGTCATGGCTGCTCAGAGCGACAGAAATACACAAAGCTAAACTTCTTACGTTTAAACGATTTACACTGTATACACAAGCATTAGCTTTAGATTAATCAACATACAGATATATTTGTGTTAAATCTAAAACTCTACAGTTTGCTGTTTGAGAAAGAAAATATACGTCAGTCATCCGCGCTAGCTGCCTAGCTTGTTGCTAACAAAATACGAACACTGTGGCGTCAATTTTCTCACTCCGTCTGTCGAACGTCCCGAGATTGAAAATGACGTAATTGCAGCCGATTATGACGTAACGCAGCGTCATATTTTACACAACCGTGTTCATCTGACTTTTCAAACTCGTACGGATTCCACATCTCTGCAGTGATACCTGAACGATTCTTTGCTACGAGCTCCATCCTCGCGAAGTACTGCCTGTTTATCTTGGCGTTTTTTTAATCTAAGCGCGCAGTGTCTGGGATTAGCGCAGGCTGTAGGAGGCGTTTATCAGGTTAATAAGCTGATGTTTTTCTTTCATACTGGTTTAAACTTTTAATAGCATTTAATTAATGTTTTAATTAAAAAATTAAATATATAAACATTAATTTGAATTATACGTGAAAATTGCTAGCACTAACCCTTCATACAAAACAACACAAAGCACTACATACAAACAATAACAATAAATATGTGAGTTTAGTGGCGTGCGATGATGTGTGATGGCGTGTGTTGATGTGTGATGGCGTGTGTTGATGTGTGATGGCGTGTGTTGATGTGTGATGGCGTGTGTTGATGTGAGATAGCGTGTGATGGCGTGTGTTGATGTGAGATGGCGTGCGATGATGTGAGATGGCGTGTGTTGATGTGAGATGGCGTGTGTTGATGTGAGATGGCGTGTGATGGCGTGTGTT
The DNA here is from genome assembly GCF_027358585.1 of Pangasianodon hypophthalmus. Taxonomy (NCBI): domain Eukaryota; kingdom Metazoa; phylum Chordata; class Actinopteri; order Siluriformes; family Pangasiidae; genus Pangasianodon; species Pangasianodon hypophthalmus. Next base: position 264,984 of record NC_069724.1, on the reverse strand, counting down.
GATGTGAGATGGCGTGTGATGGCGTGTGTTGATGTGAGATGGCGTGTGTTGATGTGAGATGGCGTGTGTTGATGTGAGATGGCGTGTGTTGATGTGAGATGGCGTGTGATGGCGTGTGTTGATGTGAGATGGCGTGTGTTGATGTCAGATGGCGTGTGTTGATGCGAGATGGCGTGTGTTGATGTGAGATGGCGTGTGATGGCGTGTGTTGATGTGAGATGGCGTGTGATGGCGTGTGTTGATGTGAGATGGCGTGTGTTGATGCGAGATGGCGTGTGTTGATGCGAGATGGCGTGTGTTGATGTGAGATGGCGTGCGATGATGTGAGATGGCGTGTGTTGATATGAGATGGCGTGTGATGGCGTGTGTTGATGCGAGATGGCGTGTGTTGATGTGAGATGGCGTGTGTTGATGCGAGATGGCGTGTGTTGATGCGAGATGGCGTGTGTTGATGTGAGATGGCGTGTGATGGCGTGTGTTGATGCGAGATGGCGTGTGTTGATGTGAGATGGCGTGTGTTGATGTGAGATGGCGTGTGTTGATGTGAGATGGCGTGTGATGGCGTGTGTTGATGTGAGATGGCGTGTGTTGATGTGCGATGGCGTGTGTTGATGCGAGATGGCGTGTGTTGATGTGTGATGGCGTGTGTTGATGTGAGATGGCGTGTGATGGCGTGTGTTGATGCGAGATGGCGTGTGTTGATGTGAGATGGCGTGTGATGGCGTGTGTTGATGTGAGATGGCGTGTGTTGATGCGAGATGATGTGAGATGGCGTGTGTTGATGTGCGATGGCGTGTGTTGATGTGCGATGGCGTGTGTTGATGTGAGATGGCGTGTGTTGATGTGAGATGGCGTGTGTTGATGTGAGATGGCGTGTGATGGCGTGTGTTGATGTGAGATGGCGTGTGTTGATGCGAGATGATGTGAGATGGCGTGTGATGGCGTGTGTTGATGTGAGATGGCGTGTGTTGATGTGAGATGATGTGAGATGGCGTGTGTTGATGTGCGATGGCGTGTGTTGATGTGAGATGGCGTGTGTTGATGCGAGATGATGTGAGATGGCGTGTGATGGCGTGTGTTGATGTGAGATGGCGTGTGTTGATGTGAGATGGCGTGTGTTGATGCGAGATGATGTGAGATGGCGTGTGTTGATGTGCGATGGCGTGTGTTGATGTGCGATGGCGTGTGTTGATGTGAGATGGCGTGTGTTGATGCGAGATGGCGTGTGTTGATGTGAGATGGCGTGTGATGGCGTGTGTTGATGCGAGATGGCGTGTGTTGATGCGAGATGGCGTGTGTTGATGCGAGATGGCGTGTGATGGCGTGTGTTGATGCGAGATGGCGTGTGTTGATGTGAGATGGCGTGTGTTGATGTGAGATGGCGTGTGTTGATGTGAGATGGCGTGTGATGGCGTGTGTTGATGCGAGATGGCGTGTGTTGATGCGAGATGGCGTGTGTTGATGCGAGATGGCGTGTGTTGATGCGAGATGGCGTGTGTTGATGTGAGATGGCGTGTGATGGCGTGTGTTGATGCGAGATGGCGTGTGTTGATGTGAGATGGCGTGTGTTGATGTGAGATGGCGTGTGTTGATGTGAGATGGCGTGTGATGGCGTGTGTTGATGTGAGATGGCGTGTGTTGATGTGCGATGGCGTGTGTTGATGCGAGATGGCGTGTGTTGATGTGAGATGGCGTGTGTTGATGTGAGATGGCGTGTGATGGCGTGTGTTGATGTGAGATGGCGTGTGTTGATGCGAGATGATGTGAGATGGCGTGTGTTGATGTGCGATGGCGTGTGTTGATGTGCGATGGCGTGTGTTGATGTGAGATGGCGTGTGTTGATGTGAGATGGCGTGTGTTGATGTGAGATGGCGTGTGATGGCGTGTGTTGATGTGAGATGGCGTGTGTTGATGCGAGATGATGTGAGATGGCGTGTGATGGCGTGTGTTGATGTGAGATGGCGTGTGTTGATGTGAGATGGCGTGTGTTGATGCGAGATGATGTGAGATGGCGTGTGTTGATGTGCGATGGCGTGTGTTGATGTGCGATGGCGTGTGTTGATGTGAGATGGCGTGTGTTGATGCGAGATGGCGTGTGTTGATGTGAGATGGCGTGTGATGGCGTGTGTTGATGCGAGATGGCGTGTGTTGATGCGAGATGGCGTGTGTTGATGCGAGATGGCGTGTGTTGATGTGAGATGGCGTGTGTTGATGTGAGATGGCGTGTGTTGATGCGAGATGGCGTGTGTTGATGTGAGATGGCGTGTGATGGCGTGTGTTGATGTGAGATGGCGTGTGATGGCGTGTGTTGATGTGAGATGGCGTGTGTTGATGTGAGATGGCGTGTGTTGATGTGAGATGGCGTGTGTTGATGTGAGATGGCGTGTGATGGCGTGTGTTGATGTGAGATGGCGTGTGTTGATGCGAGATGATGTGAGATGGCGTGTGATGGCGTGTGTTGATGTGAGATGGCGTGTGTTGATGTGAGATGGCGTGTGTTGATGCGAGATGATGTGAGATGGCGTGTGTTGATGTGCGATGGCGTGTGTTGATGTGCGATGGCGTGTGTTGATGTGAGATGGCGTGTGTTGATGCGAGATGGCGTGTGTTGATGTGAGATGGCGTGTGATGGCGTGTGTTGATGCGAGATGGCGTGTGTTGATGCGAGATGGCGTGTGTTGATGCGAGATGGCGTGTGTTGATGTGAGATGGCGTGTGTTGATGTGAGATGGCGTGTGTTGATGCGAGATGGCGTGTGTTGATGTGAGATGGCGTGTGATGGCGTGTGTTGATGTGAGATGGCGTGTGATGGCGTGTGTTGATGTGAGATGGCGTGTGTTGATGTGAGATGGCGTGTGTTGATGTGAGATGGCGTGTGATGGCGTGTGTTGATGTGAGATGGCGTGTGTTGATGTGAGATGGCGTGTGTTGATGTGAGATGGCGTGTGATGGCGTGTGTTGATGTGAGATGGCGTGTGTTGATGTGAGATGGCGTGTGATGGCGTGTGTTGATGTGTGATGGCGTGTGTTGATGTGCGATGGCGTGTGTTGATGTGCGATGGCGTGTGTTGATGTGAGATGGCGTGTGATGGCGTGTGTTGATGTGCGATGGCGTGTGTTGATGTGAGATGGCGTGTGATGGCGTGTGTTGATGTGTGATGGCGTGTGTTGATGCGTGATGGCGTGTGTTGATGCGTGATGGCGTGTGTTGATGCGAGATGGCGTGTGTTGATGTGCGATGGCGTGTGTTGATGTGCGATGGCGTGTGTTGATGCGAGATGGCGTGTGTTGATGTGTGATGGCGTGTGTTGATGTGAGATGGCGTGTGTTGATGTGAGATGGCGTGTGTTGATGTGAGATGGCGTGAGATGGCGTGTGTTGATGTGCGATGGCGTGTGTTGATGTGAGATGGCGTGTGTTGATGCGAGATGGCGTGTGATGGCGTGTGTTGATGTGAGATGGCGTGAGATGGCGTGTGTTGATGTGAGATGGCGTGTGTTGATGTGAGATGGCGTGTGTTGATGTGAGATGGCGTGAGATGGCGTGTGTTGATGTGAGATGGCGTGTGTTGATGTGAGATGGCGTGTGTTGATGTGAGATAGCGTGTGTTGATGTGAGATGGCGTGTGATGGCGTGTGTTGATGTGAGATGGCGTGTGATGGCGTGAGATAGCGTGTGTTGATGTGAGATGGCGTGTGTTGATGCGAGATGGCGTGAGATGGCGTGAGATGGCGTGTGTTGATGTGAGATGGCGTGTGTTGATGCGAGATGGCGTGTGTTGATGCGAGATGGCGTGTGTTGATGCGAGATGGCGTGTGTTGATGCGAGATGGCGTGTGTTGATGTGAGATGGCGTGTGATGGCGTGTGTTGATGTGAGATGGCGTGTGTTGATGTGAGATGGCGTGTGTTGATGCGAGATGGCGTGTGATGGCGTGTGTTGATGTGAGATGGCGTGTGATGGCGTGTGTTGATGTGAGATGGCGTGTGTTGATGTGAGATAGCGTGTGTTGATGTGTGATGGCGTGTGTTGATGTGAGATGGCGTGTGTTGATGTGAGATGGCGTGTGTTGATGTGAGATGGCGTGTGTTGATGTGAGATGGCGTGAGATGGCGTGTGTTGATGTGAGATGGCGTGTGTTGATGTGAGATGGCGTGTGTTGATGTGAGATAGCGTGTGTTGATGTGAGATGGCGTGTGATGGCGTGTGTTGATGTGAGATGGCGTGTGATGGCGTGTGTTGATGTGAGATGGCGTGAGATGGCGTGTGTTGATGTGAGATGGCGTGTGATGGCGTGAGATAGCGTGTGTTGATGTGAGATGGCGTGTGTTGATGCGAGATGGCGTGAGATGGCGTGAGATGGCGTGTGTTGATGCGAGATGGCGTGTGTTGATGCGAGATGGCGTGTGTTGATGTGAGATGGCGTGTGTTGATGTGAGATGGCGTGTGATGGCGTGTGTTGATGTGCGATGGCGTGTGTTGATGTGAGATGGCGTGTGTTGATGCGAGATGGCGTGTGTTGATGCGAGATGGCGTGTGTTGATGCGAGATGGCGTGTGTTGATGTGAGATGGCGTGTGATGGCGTGTGTTGATGTGCGATGGCGTGTGTTGATGTGAGATGGCGTGTGTTGATGTGAGATGGCGTGTGTTGATGTGAGATGGCGTGTGTTGATGCGAGATGGCGTGTGATGGCGTGTGTTGATGTGAGATGGCGTGTGATGGCGTGTGTTGATGTGAGATGGCGTGTGTTGATGTGAGATGGCGTGTGTTGATGTGAGATGGCGTGTGTTGATGCGAGATGGCGTGTGTTGATGTGAGATGGCGTGTGATGGCGTGTGTTGATGTGAGATGGCGTGTGATGGCGTGTGTTGATGTGAGATGGCGTGAGATGGCGTGTGTTGATGTGAGATGGCGTGTGTTGATGTGAGATGGCGTGTGTTGATGTGAGATAGCGTGTGTTGATGTGAGATGGCGTGTGATGGCGTGTGTTGATGTGAGATGGCGTGTGATGGCGTGTGTTGATGTGAGATGGCGTGAGATGGCGTGTGTTGATGTGAGATGGCGTGTGATGGCGTGAGATAGCGTGTGTTGATGTGAGATGGCGTGTGTTGATGCGAGATGGCGTGAGATGGCGTGAGATGGCGTGTGTTGATGCGAGATGGCGTGTGTTGATGCGAGATGGCGTGTGTTGATGTGAGATGGCGTGTGATGGCGTGTGATGGCGTGAGATAGCGTGTGATGGCGTGTGTTGATGTGAGATGGCGTGTGTTGATGTGAGATGGCGTGTGTTGATGCGAGATGGCGTGTGTTGATGTGAGATGGCGTGTGATGGCGTGTGTTGATGTGAGATGGCGTGTGTTGATGCGAGATGGCGTGTGTTGATGTGAGATGGCGTGTGTTGATGTGAGATGGCGTGTGTTGATGCGAGATGGCGTGTGATGGCGTGTGTTGATGTGAGATGGCGTGAGATAGCGTGTGTTGATGTGAGATGGCGTGTGTTGATGTGAGATGGCGTGTGTTGATGCGAGATGGCGTGTGTTGATGTGAGATGGCGTGTGATGGCGTGTGTTGATGTGAGATGGCGTGTGTTGATGTGAGATGGCGTGTGTTGATGCGAGATGGCGTGTGATGGCGTGTGTTGATGTGAGATGGCGTGTGATGGCGTGTGTTGATGTGAGATGGCGTGTGTTGATGTGAGATGGCGTGTGTTGATGTGAGATGGCGTGTGTTGATGTGAGATAGCGTGTGTTGATGTGAGATGGCGTGTGATGGCGTGTGTTGATGTGAGATGGCGTGTGATGGCGTGTGTTGATGTGAGATGGCGTGAGATGGCGTGTGTTGATGTGAGATGGCGTGTGTTGATGTGAGATGGCGTGAGATGGCGTGTGTTGATGTGAGATGGCGTGTGTTGATGTGAGATGGCGTGTGTTGATGTGAGATAGCGTGTGTTGATGTGAGATGGCGTGTGATGGCGTGTGTTGATGTGAGATGGCGTGTGATGGCGTGTGTTGATGTGAGATGGCGTGAGATGGCGTGTGTTGATGTGAGATGGCGTGTGATGGCGTGAGATAGCGTGTGTTGATGTGAGATGGCGTGTGTTGATGCGAGATGGCGTGAGATGGCGTGAGATGGCGTGTGTTGATGCGAGATGGCGTGTGTTGATGCGAGATGGCGTGTGTTGATGCGAGATGGCGTGTGTTGATGTGAGATGGCGTGTGATGGCGTGAGATAGCGTGTGTTGATGTGAGATGGCGTGTGTTGATGTGAGATGGCGTGTGTTGATGTGAGATGGCGTGTGATGGCGTGTGTTGATGTGTGATGGCGTGTGTTGATGTGAGATGGCGTGTGTTGATGTGAGATGGCGTGTGTTGATGCGAGATGGCGTGTGTTGATGTGAGATGGCGTGTGTTGATGTGAGATGGCGTGAGATGGCGTGAGATAGCGTGTGTTGATGTGAGATGGCGTGTGTTGATGTGAGATGGCGTGTGTTGATGTGAGATGGCGTGTGATGGCGTGTGTTGATGTGTGATGGCGTGTGTTGATGCGAGATGGCGTGTGTTGATGCGAGATGGCGTGTGTTGATGTGAGATGGCGTGTGATGGCGTGTGTTGATGTGCGATGGCGTGTGTTGATGTGCGATGGCGTGTGATGGCGTGTGTTGATGTGAGATGGCGTGTGTTGATGTGAGATGGCGTGTGTTGATGTGAGATGGCGTGTGTTGATGCGAGATGGCGTGTGATGGCGTGTGTTGATGCGAGATGGCGTGTGATGGCGTGTGTTGATGTGTGATGGCGTGTGTTGATGTGTGATGGCGTGTGTTGATGTGTGATGGCGTGTGTTGATGTGCGATGGCGTGTGTTGATGTGAGATGGCGTGTGTTGATGCGAGATGGCGTGTGTTGATGTGAGATGGCGTGTGTTGATGCGAGATGGCGTGTGTTGATGTGAGATGGCGTGCGATGGCGTGTGTTGATGTGCGATGGCGTGCGATGATGTGAGATGGCGTGTGATGGCGTGTGTTGATGTGAGATGGCGTGTGTTGATGTGCGATGGCGTGCGATGATGTGAGATGGCGTGTGTTGATGTGTGATGGCGTGTGTTGATGCGAGATGGCGTGAGATGGCGTGAGATGGCGTGCGATGGCGTGTGTTGATGTGAGATGGCGTGTGTTGATGTGAGATGGCGTGAGATGGCGTGTGTTGATGTGAGATGGCGTGTGTTGATGTGAGATGGCGTGTGTTGATGTGAGATGGCGTGCGATGGCGTGCGATGATGTGAGATGGCGTGTGTTGATGTGCGATGGCGTGCGATGATGTGAGATGGCGTGTGTTGATGTGTGATGGCGTGTGTTGATGCGAGATGGCGTGAGATGGCGTGCGATGGCGTGTGTTGATGTGAGATGGCGTGTGTTGATGTGAGATGGCGTGTGTTGATGTGAGATGGCGTGAGATGGCGTGTGTTGATGTGAGATGGCGTGTGTTGATGTGAGATGGCGTGTGTTGATGCGAGATGGCGTGTGTTGATGCGAGATGGTGTGAGATGGCGTGTGTTGATGCGAGATGGCGTGAGATGGCGTGTGATGGCGTGTGTTGATGTGAGATGGCGTGTGTTGATGTGAGATGGCGTGTGTTGATGTGTGATGGCGTGTGTTGATGTGAGATGGCGTGAGATGGCGTGTGTTGATGTGAGATGGCGTGAGATGGCGTGTGTTGATGTGAGATGGCGTGTGTTGATGTGAGATGGCGTGAGATGGCGTGTGTTGATGTGAGATGGCGTGTGTTGATGTGAGATGGCGTGTGTTGATGTGAGATGGCGTGAGATGGCGTGTGTTGATGTGAGATGGCGTGTGTTGATGTGAGATGGCGTGTGTTGATGTCAGATGGCGTGTGTTGATGTGAGATGGCGTGAGATGGCGTGTGTTGATGTGAGATGGCGTGAGATGGCGTGTGTTGATGTCAGATGGCGTGTGTTGATGTGAGATGGCGTGCGATGGCGTGTGTTGATGTGAGATGGCGTGTGTTGATGTGAGATGGCGTGTGTTGATGTGAGATGGCGTGAGATGGCGTGTTGATGTGAGATGGCGTGTGTTGATGTGAGATGGCGTGTGTTGATGCGAGATGGCGTGTGTTGATGCGAGATGGTGTGAGATGGCGTGTGTTGATGCGAGATGGCGTGAGATGGCGTGCGATGGCGTGTGTTGATGTGAGATGGCGTGTGTTGATGTGAGATGGCGTGTGTTGATGTGAGATGGCGTGAGATGGCGTGTGTTGATGTGAGATGGCGTGTGTTGATGTGAGATGGCGTGTGATGGCGTGTGTTGATGTGAGATGGCGTGAGATGGCGTGTGTTGATGTGAGATGGCGTGTGTTGATGTGAGATGGCGTGTGTTGATGTCAGATGGCGTGTGTTGATGTGAGATGGCGTGAGATGGCGTGTGTTGATGTGATGGCGTGTGATGGCGTGAGATGGAGTGTGTTGATGTGTGTTGATGCATGCGATGATGGGCGATGGCATGCAATGGCGTGCAACGGCGTGTGTTGGCGTGTGACGGCGTGCGACGGCGTGCAGTCGAGCGCTGACCTGTACTGAGGGTTGTGAGCCCAAACCCCGGTGCCCACCGACGCCCCGATGATGACCATGAGCTTCCAGAGCCAGATGGGCGCAAACACGGCCCAGTAACTCCACTCTATATCTCTGTCCAGGCGTAAGGACAGCAGCACGGAGAACAGCAGCAGGCACGCGTAGATCAGGAACTTACTGAAAAACAACAAGTTTAACCTGATCATCTTCACCACGCGTACCGGTTCCCCGAATCCGCGCGGGTCTGGAACCTCAGCGCGGGTCTGTTCCAGTTTATTTACAGCTGTGGAAATCAGAACTCAGTCTTATCAGCGTTATTATATTACACATCCGGTTATTAACCTTTAATCTGCTGGACTGTGCTGAACATCTCCGGGATCAGCGTTACGCCTGAGAGCTGTTTCAATAAAATATAATTAATCCGCAATTTAAACACAATTAAGCCCAAGTGTGAGAAATATCAGCTCAGACCTGCTCAGCAATACACACACTAATACTGTACTCTTATAAACACACTAATACTGTACTCTAATAAACACACTAATACTGTACTCTAATAAACACACACACTAATACTGTACTCTAATAAACACACACACTAATACTGTACTCTAATAAACACACTAATACTGTACTCTAATAAACACACACACTAATACTGTACTCTAATAAACACACACACTAATACTGTACTCTAATAAACACACTAATACTGTACTCTAATAAACACACTAATACTGTACTCTAATAAACACACACACTAATACTGTACTCTAATAAACACACTAATACTGTACTCTAATAAACACACTAATACTGTACTCTAATAAACACACACACTAATACTGTACTCTAATAAACACACTAATACTGTACTCTAATAAACACACACACTAATACTGTACTCTAATAAACACACACACTAATACTGTACTCTAATAAACACACACACTAATACTGTACTCTAATAAACACACTAATACTGTACTCTAATAAACACACACACTAATACTGTACTCTAATAAACACACACACTAATACTGTACTCTAATAAACACACACACTAATACTGTACTCTAATAAACACACACACTAATACTGTACTCTAATAAACACACTAATACTGTACTCTAATAAACACACACACTAATACTGTACTCTAATAAACACACACACTAATACTGTACTCTAATAAACACACTAATACTGTACTCTAATAAACACACACACTAATACTGTACTCTAATAAACACACACACTAATACTGTACTCTAATAAACACACTAATACTGTACTCTAATAAACACACTAATACTGTACTCTAATAAACACACACACTAATACTGTACTCTAATAAACACACTAATACTGTACTCTAATAAACACACACACTAATACTGTACTCTAATAAACACACACACTAATACTGTACTCTAATAAACACACTAATACTGTACTCTAATAAACACACTAATACTGTACTCTAATAAACACACTAATACTGTACTCTAATAAACACACTAATACTGTACTCTAATAAACACACTAATACTGTACTCTAATAAACACACACACTAATACTGTACTCTAATAAACACACTAATACTGTACTCTAATAAACACACTAATACTGTACTCTAATAAACACACTAATACTGTACTCTAATAAACACACTAATACTGTACTCTAATAAACACACACACTAATACTGTACTCTAATAAACACACACACTAATACTGTACTCTAATAAACACACTAATACTGTACTCTAATAAACACACTAATACTGTACTCTAATAAACACACACACTAATACTGTACTCTAATAAACACACACACTAATACTGTACTCTAATAAACACACTAATACTGTACTCTAATAAATAAACACACTAATACTGTAGTCTAATAAACACACACACTAATACTGTACTCTAATAAACACACACACTAATACTGTACTCTAATAAACACACTAATACTGTACTCTAATAAACACACTAATACTGTACTCTAATAAACACACACACTAATACTGTACTCTAATAAACACACTAATACTGTACTCTAATAAACACACTAATACTGTACTCTAATAAACACACTAATACTGTACTCTAATAAACACACTAATACTGTACTCTAATAAACACACACACTAATACTGTACTCTAATAAACACACACACTAATACTGTACTCTAATAAACACACTAATACTGTACTCTAATAAACACACTAATACTGTACTCTAATAAACACACACACTAATACTGTACTCTAATAAACACACTAATACTGTACTCTAATAAACACACTAATACTGTACTCTAATAAACACACTAATACTGTACTCTAATAAACACACACACTAATACTGTACTCTAATAAACACACTAATACTGTACTCTAATAAACACACACACTAATACTGTACTCTAATAAACACACACACTAATACTGTACTCTAATAAACACACTAATACTGTACTCTAATAAACACACTAATACTGTACTCTAATAAACACACTAATACTGTACTCTAATAAACACACACACTAATACTGTACTCTAATAAACACAACAATACTGTACTCTAATAAATAAACACACTAATACTGTACTCTAATAAACACACTAATACTGTACTCTAATAAACACACACACTAATACTGTACTCTAATAAACACACACACTAATACTGTACTCTAATAAACACACTAATACTGTACTCTAATAAACACACTAATACTGTACTCTAATAAACACACTAATACTGTACTCTAATAAACACACTAATACTGTACTCTAATAAACACACACACTAATACTGTACTCTAATAAACACACTAATACTGTACTCTTATAAACACACTAATACTGTACTCTAATAAACACACTAATACTGTACTCTAATAAATAAACACACTAATACTGTACTCTAATAAACACACACACTAATACTGTACTCTAATAAACACACACACTAATACTGTACTCTAATAAATAAACACACTAATACTGTACTCTAATAAACACACTAATACTGTACTCTAATAAACACACTAATACTGTACTCTAATAAACACACACACTAATACTGTACTCTAATAAACACACTAATACTGTACTCTAATAAACACACTAATACTGTACTCTAATAAACACACTAATACTGTACTCTAATAAACACACTAATACTGTACTCTAATAAACACACACACTAATACTGTACTCTAATAAACACACTAATACTGTACTCTAATAAACACACACACTAATACTGTACTCTAATAAACACACTAATACTGTACTCTAATAAACACACACACTAATACTGTACTCTAATAAACACACACACTAATACTGTACTCTAATAAACACACTAATACTGTACTCTTATAAACACACTAATACTGTACTCTAATAAACACACTAATACTGTACTCTAATAAATAAACACACTAATACTGTACTCTAATAAACACACACACTAATACTGTACTCTAATAAACACACTAATACTGTACTCTAATAAACACACACACTAATACTGTACTCTAATAAACACACACACTAATACTGTACAGACTTAAATAATGTTTAAATGTTATTTAAATGTTAATGAAGTAAATGATGAGAGGTGTGGAGTTTAACTGTACAGTGTGAGAACTCTGAATAAACACTGACCGGTTCCTAAATGCATTATTAACTGCTTATTAACTGTAATAAAGACTTAGCAACACTTTACACAAGTTTTATCACCTGAGTTCCTGAAATTAATCACTGCGAGTGTTTTCTTTAAACTCCAGACATCATTAACAGCTGAAAGTCAGCTAGCAAAAAAACACACCCTCACTCTCAGTGTCTTTTATAACAGCTGTAAGATTTAGTCATATAAAGATTAAAATCTGTCAGTTAAAGCTGTGAATTTACAACAAAGGAGCCAGAATAAGGCTAGCTAACAAGGCTAAACAGAGATGTCCTGTCAGGATGCTAATGCTAGGCCTTTCAACATAACTAGCTGGCTAACTTGCTAACAACAACCGAGTACACAAACATAAATAAATAAATAAATAAAACATACTGTGAGTTTTTACCTTGGATTGAAATCCTGAAAGAATCCCCGGAGATTCATCTTTTCCTAATTTTTATACCATATTTAATGCTAATGATGTTAAAAGACGGAGCAGCCAGCCGCAGCTAAGCTAAGCTAAGCTAAGCTAGGCTAGGCTAGGCTAACCCCAGTGAGCTGACATTAGTGAGGCTGAGATTCGCGCGAGCGCAGATGTTTGGGGAAACACGGCTCGAGACGCGGAATGACGTGTCCGTGTCACGTGACCGACAGCAGCCAGCCTCGCGCCTCTGCCTGTTTGTTTATTTGTTTGTTTGTTTGTTTGTTTAATTGTAATTGTTTCAGTGATATAATGAGCAAATCGCTTGCTCACATTCATGCATTTAAAATAAAATTAAATGAGTAAAGGAGAGAAAAACATCAGCTACAAGAGAGAAAGAGTCTTTTAATAATAATAATAATAATAATAATAATAATAATAATAATAATAATTTAAAATAAATTAATCCTCTTGTCTCTATGGAAACATGAGAAAATATTAAGCAGATTTATCTCACAGTTTTTTTTATCTCATCATTGTGAGATAATATCTCGCACTTTTAATCTGGTCACTGCGAGATAATATCACACAAATGCGACGTTCTCCGGAGCTCCGTCTCCTCTCTGATCTCAGATCAGATGCACATCCAGGATTTGGAAGTCAGTCAGCTTCTTTCAGTTTGTCCTTAATTCCTCACAGGTCTTCACCTGAAGGATTTCCTTCTTCTATTTTCATTCTTAAGATCTTCCAGCTCTCTCATCAGGTTTGTCTCTCATAGCATGTGCTGTTCTTTCTCTATAGTGTCTGCATCTTCTTCTCCAGCTCCTCTCCAGCTCCTCTCCAGCTCTCCTTCTTCAGCTCCTCTCCAGCTCTCCTTCTTCAGTTCCTCTCCAGCTCTCCTTCTTCAGCTCCTCTCCAGCTCCTCTCCAGCTCTCCTTCTTCAGCTCCTCTCCAGCTCTCCTTCTCCAGTTCCTCTCCAGCTCTCCTTCTTCAGCTCCTCTCCAGCTCTCCTTCTCCAGCTCCTCTCCAGCTCTCCTTCTTCAGCTCCTCTCCAGCTCTCCTTCTTCAGCTCCTCTCCAGCTCTCCTTCTTCAGTTCCTCTCCAGCTCTCCTTCTTCAGCTCCTCTCCAGCTCCTCTCCAGCTCTCCTTCTTCAGCTCCTCTCCAGCTCTCCTTCTCCAGCTCCTCTCCAGCTCTCCTTCTTCAGCTCCTCTCTAGCTCTCCTTCTTCAGCTCCTCTCCAGCTCTCCTTCTCCAGCTCCTCTCCAGCTCTCCTTCTTCAGCTCCTCTCCAGCTCTCCTTCTTCAGTTCCTCTCCAGCTCTCCTTCTTCAGCTCTCCTTCTTCAGCTCCTCTCCAGCTCTCCTTCTCCAGTTCCTCTCCAGCTCTCCTTCTTCAGCTCCTCTCCAGCTCTCCTTCTCCAGTTCCTCTCCAGCTCTCCTTCTTCAGCTCCTCTCCAGCTCTCCTTCTCCAGCTCCTCTCCAGCTCTCCTTCTTCAGCTCCTTCTCCAGTTCTAATCTCCAGAAGCATCTGCATTGTTTGACTGCTTTTCCCAAACATCTTTAATCCTCAGCTTTCAGTGCAGCTTCTCCTTTTTTTTCTCAACAGCCAGCATGATCTTGTGTCCATGAACTTTCTCCGTGTTGATTAGTGCTTTCTTTTTCTCATTTTTTCTCAACCTCTTTCTCCATCTTGCTGTTTTCCTCCTGAACATGTCTTGTAACTCTAACTCTTTTCTCTCTTCAATGATTCAGTTCCTCTTCTCTTTCCACTCTTTCTGCAGACTCTCCTTCATCTCCCACTCGCTCCTCAGTACCTCCAGCTTCAGCGGTTTGATTCTTCTCAACGTCACATCTGTTTTCCTAACCAGACCTCCAGCTCTGTGGCTGTAACTCGCTTGAGGAATGATAAATGTGGTGTAATTGCGTTTGAGTTGGTTAAATTAAGCTGAACACCTTCTGTGTGTGTTAAGGCTTCTCAAAGCGTGCATGCTAAATAAATGGAGTATAAAGAGATCGTGAGTTGGAGATTAATCAGGTAACTCATTTCCCATTTGGTTTTCACACCACATCTTCATAACATTACTTTATAACTGCACGCATGGACACTTTGCGCTGGTTTTCATTGTTTATGTCAGGAAGAGTCATTCTCTTTCTTTGTCATTAGGTGTGTGTGTGTTTTCTCCTCCAACCTCTGCTTACTTAGCTTTTAAGCAGCACGATTCTGAAGAAGAAGCTCCTCCCAGCCAAACAGAACCCTTACCTGAACTCACCTGGAGCCCAAAGTGCTGAAATGGTGAATCCTGGAAGACCGTATTGTAGTCTTACTATGGCTTCATTACACTCTGCTGATTCCAACAACCAGAGCCACTCTGGATCCAACTATTCTGGACTGGTGACCAGTTGCACGAGTCAAGGGAAGAACTGGCCCGCTTTGATCATTCTGGTCATCATCTTCTTCACCGTTGGTGGGAATATTTTGGTAATACTGGCAGTGTCCTTGGAGAAGAAGCTGCACAATGCCACCAACTTCTTCCTGCGCTCGCTGGCTGTAGCAGACCTGCTCGTGGGAGTCCTGGTGATGCCAGCGGCACTCATCAACATCCTCTACAGTGAGTTCCTCACTACAGATATTATATTCAGTGGTTTGGGTTTGAGGAATGAATAAAGATGATTTGAATAATGGCGGTTATCATTTGAATAAAATTACATTACATACAAATTATGACTTGTAGAGTAAGGTTGAGTTTATTGCATGTGTGTGTGTGTGTGTGTGTGTTTATTGCCAATATTAAACCCTGTGGTAAGATTATTCCTTTCACTCTGAGCTCACAATGATAAAGCTGAGCAGGGAAAGTGGACAGCTATGTATATGTCGGGTCACTATGTTAGTCTTGAGCATTAAAATATCCCCCTTTAATATTTGAACAAGTAATTGTATTTGTCTCTAAGCGATTACACAATTCAACTGCACTAGAGGTGAAAATGAGTGATATGGGACTCATTATATCTGTAAAATAACTGATCACTTGATGTTTAATCTCCATGGACACTAAGTGAATACGCTGATATAAATCTCTTTATGCTGATTGCACTTCTATCACTTCTCCATTTATACACCCTGAAATTATGGAATAGAAGCCCATCTGTCCAGTATCAAACACTTCTCTTTATGAGGATTAAGGGTTAATTGTCTTTGCCACATGATCACTTTACACCTTTCTTTAGTGCAATACTTTGTGTTGTATACACCATTCTGTTCCCTCGTTCCTCACTTATGTATATATTGTATATTGTACTTATGTTATTTTATTTTATTCTATTTTGTTGTGTGTGTGTGTGAAGCAATTTACCTGAACCTGACCATAATCATTTCCATTTCCTGTACAAATAATAAATAAACTTCACTGGACTTGACTATTTATCTTTATTTTGCTCTTTGCTTCTTTTTTCCTAAAACGCTTACCTCTTTATTCTTACATGTGACTCTAATCTTCATCATATTTCTTGGAAATTTGAATAATTTCATTACATGTCGAAAGCTCTGTATTCTGAACACATATACCATACATAAACCTGACTAGACTTCAAATACAAAAACTGATTCTAGTTTTTTACACGTATTTCACACGCCTGTATCCAGATTACTCGTGGCCGCTGCCCCACGTGTTGTGCCCCATGTGGATCTTCCTGGATGTGCTCTTCTGCACCGCCTCCATCATGCACCTGTGTGCCATTTCTTTGGACCGCTACGTCGGCATCCGCAGCCCCATCCAGCACAGCCGCACCAACTCCCCCTACAGAGCCATGACCAAGATCACTGCAGTCTGGACCATCTCCATGGGTGAGAACATGCTTCCTGAACACACGTGTGAATGTTATCTACCAAAGTTTAGTGCAATGCGTCTGTCTTAGCAGGTTTCTCCATTCTGAGCACCGTGGGCACAGGCTCTCCAAAACACGCCCTGGACTTTATCCAATTTCCATCCAAATGTCCAGTGTGGGTGAGTCTGTGCCCAGTGTTCTCAGATTCCTGTTCTTGGCTGACAAGAGTGGAACCCGATGTGGTCTACTGCTGTTGTAGTCCCTCCACCTCAAACTTTGTAGTGTAAGATTATGTGATGCTTTTCTGCTCACCGTGGTTGTACAAAGTGGTTATTTGAGTTAGCGTACCTTCCTGTCAGCTCTGGTCATTCTTCTCTGACCCTCTCTCATAGACACTCGTATAATCAATAACTCGTACTAGTGTACTCCGATGTTGTGGAGCGCCTAAGCAAAATGCATAAAGACTGGCAAAATACTCTAATATAATATAATATAATATAATATAATATAATATAATATAATATAATATAATATAATATAATATAATATAAATAAACATCACTCAATGTCAGCAGTGTAAGATCAGGCAGAAGTGATAAAATAGATATTTAGCACCAGTCTACTGTGAAACAGCCCCATGAACTAGAACAGTTAGTGAAAGTAACGCTTTCTGGACGTTGCCTTTAGTTTTATGACACTTTACAGGCATAAAGAAGCTGTGCATTGCATTGCAAATTTATAAATTTAACAGAAATTTTTACAGAAATTTACATATTTCTGTAAAGCTGCTTTGTGACAATGTCCATTGTTAAAAGTGCTATACAAATAAATCTGAATTGAATTTAATTGAATTATTCAGGATAAAGAGCGGACAGAGTAAATCTGTGTTTCATACTTCAGTAAAATATTGTGGCTTAATCACAGAGGTCAGATAATCAAAGTTATCTACAGTGCTAAAAAATCCTTCACTTTCATTCTGTTCTGCTGTTCTGTTCCTCCTCCTCCTCATTCCCTGTGCTGTTGTTCTTCCAGTCATCTCCGTACCCATCCCTGTGATCAGCCTGCAGGATGAGCAGAAGGTCCTGGTGAACGGCAGTTGTGTCCTCACTGAGCCACGCTTCATACTGGTGGGTTCCTTCGTGGTGTTCTTCCTTCCCCTCATCATCATGGTGGTCTGCTACTGCCTGACCATGCGGGTGCTCCAGCAGCATCTGGCCACCTTCTCTACTGAGTGCAGGAACTGTGCTAACACCAAGCAGCCATCACCTCAACCCAGCCTCCTGAGTGACGGTCCTTCCTCTCTTTCTAATTCCCCAACCAAAGGAGTGTTGCAGCACCTCAGCCCTCCGCTGAGGGTCCGTGACTGCACAGGTCCGCGAGGTCAGGGGAAACGGCGCATGGCTCAGGCCATCAAGAATGAGCGCAGGGCCTGTCAGGTCTTGGGTGTGGTCTTTTTCCTCTTCCTGGTCATGTGGTGTCCATTTTTCATCACCAACGTGTTGATTGCCATGTGCCAGGATGGATGCAGTAAACACTTGCTCAGACTAATGGACATTTTCGTATGGGTGGGCTACGTTTCCTCCGGAGTCAACCCGCTCATCTACACCCTGTTCAACAAGAACTATCGCCATGTGTTCTCCCGCTACCTGCGCTGTAGCTATCACAAACACGCTAAACCTGTGCTCAGTAACTCAGCCTGTCAGGTGTATTCGGTTACACCCACCCCTGTGCTGTGCGAGAGGAGCTTCACAGACACTAACGCCAACAGCGTTTCAGGGTTCGCTGGCTCCACTCGGGTGCACAAACAAGACGAGATGCTGAAAGAAGGTGTTAGTAATTTTGCTAGTTCCAAAGATAACATCAGTAGAGTCTGATTGGTAGAATCAGAGATTTCGTAGCTTCCTCACTGCTACGAGTTCACTTCATTTGTTCAATAAATGAGATAGGCTTTTTAATTTAGTGTTGGTTTTTTTGGTGACATACGATCAATAATTATTCCAGTTAAATAACTGATAATGAACATGATATTATAAGCATATCAGTTTTTTTATTTAAATGTTTGCTTACATATATGTATAGTGCCACAATAAAAATGTGATATATTTAACATTTGAAGGAACGTTTTGCAGTTTTAATTTGGTGTGAGAGAGATACAGATTAGGAACACCGTCCAGAACAGGAGATTTAGTGTTCCACAAGGTTGTGTTATGGGCCCGCTGTTCTTTTCTCTATATATGCTACTTCTGGGTGAACTTTTTCATAAACAGCTGGTATTAGCTTCGGCTGCTTTTCTGATAACACACAGCTACATGCTTCAGCCAAACCAGATGACAGATCATAAAATTTAAGGAATTTGTAAAGGACATTAGACGCTGGATGCTGATTAACTTCCTTCTACTTAACTCCTGATAGCAGGCAGAAAGAAGCTTTCTGATTATGTCGTGACTCTAGACGGCCTTTCAGATTTAAAGTTGTTTTTTTTTTACCATACCATTACACACCAAACACATTTTACTTATGCTCACTCTAAATCCAAATTCATAGCAGGACTCTGAGTTAATCAGGAATCATTTTCCCTCTTATAATAATATTAAATTGGACTCTCACTTTCCTGTTTGATTTGTTTACACTTTGTCTCTCCTGATTGGCAGTCGACTCCTGCCGGTCACTCCGTGGCCAACTTTTTTTATGCACCACAATTTCCCACATGTCCATGCAACACCCTGACACAGCTGAATCTGACTTACTATTCCAAATTTATCAGGATGACTCACTGCAGCTATGGTATTTTTTTTGTCCTGTGACTCAATAATCATACACACTGTACCTTTACACTGGTTAGTACTTACACCACAGCAATGTCTGTATTAGTAACTGGAATGTTGTGTATTGAAGGGCAGTGCTTTCTGCATTATAACATAAGGTTAATTGTGCTTTTACATAATTACACAAAGAGTTTAGCAATTGCTATCTACTGGTTGTTTATTTCCTAATGGACTGCTATAAAAGGGTTCACAAGCAGAGGTTTTGCATATTGTTTTAGTTGTATATATATATTTTTTTAGTAACTGCTTGATCGTGGTCAGGTAGAAATACACACCATGCTTTTTTGGGAGGTGGGAGGAAAGTGGAGTAGCTGGACACACATGGAGAGAACAAGTGAAAGTGAACAGAACTCAGGATCGAACCCCAGTGCCTGGAGCTGTGAGGAGGCATCTCCACCCACTGCACCACCACGCTGCCCCTGTTGTATGGTAGTGATTGAAAAAAAAGCTGCATAAATGCAATATAGCTCTAAGTGCTTTGTTCAAACCCATTATTATATTGGACAAATTACCCAGACATACTGGTGCCAGAGTTCCTCGATACAATGACTGTTCCTCTCAAAAGGAACTGCGTACGAATACTTCATCCTGACTTGATGTGTTGCCAGGGTCTGAGCTTTTAGCTGTGCCACTCACAGGAAGGGCACTAGAGCTTACCCATGTTCACAGTGGCATTTTCCTGCTCAGTACTGAAAATCCTTCAATACTTTAATGTTCTGAATGTTCAGTATTCAGTGGTGTAAAGAAGACAAAACACTGACATGAGTAAAAGTACTGCTACTGTAGTAATAATTCACCTGAGTAACAGTAAATGTAAAAGTAATGATCAAGAAAAAGACAAGAGTAAATACGTTTTCTGGTGAAAAGCTACTTGAGTAATTGATTTAAATTGATTTACCAATTACTTTTTTTCCCTCACATCTACAACTGACACAACTATACGTATGCATATATATATATATATATATATATATATATATATATATATATATATATATATATATATATACATACGGAAATGTATTTATGTGTGTGTATGTTGAAGTATAATGTATACTTGAGTTTTAGATTTTTATACTGGTGCGTCTCAGTCAGCTCCCTCGGCGGTGAATCAGTAGATCGTGTACACGAGTTCGGGCGCTGGTAAGGACCCTGGCTCACTACACACTGTGACACTGATGACGCAATTTCTGGCTCCGTGACGACGTACTTGCGTTGTAGAACATCACCACTGGCATTTATCAAAAACATGCAGGACCGATATCTTTCTAATGTTATATGTCATATAAATTTGTTAGCTTAATCACATGCGTTTCTGTCATGGTGCTTCAAGCAGGATCATAGGCTCGCTAGTGGATTGTTCAAAATCATTAAACACTTAAAAGTCATTAGACTCAAACACACCGTATAAAGAATGTCAAATAAAGTTAAAAATCGCTAACATTTGTAATCATTTGAGAGCTACAACAATGATAACAAGCTACGTATATCTGTAGACGAAGTTGGCTGAGAGATCGTCCGCCATTTTTTTTGAGCTGAGAGGCTTCAGAAAATAATGGTATCCTTCATGGTATCCACTAGACAAAACATGGCGCCAACAGAAGGCAATAAATTACCAGTAGAGACCCACAAGGACCATAAAACCAATACAATTCCCATTATAACCATTAAAACCAATACAATTCCCATTATAACCATTAAAACCAATACAATTCCCATTATAAGCATTAAAACCAATACAAAGTCTATGAGGGTTTCTGTTGTTGTTTTTTCTTCTTTTCAGCAAGGTGGTGAAGCCAAAGACAAACTTCTACTTTGTGGACAATAAAAGTAACTAACTAACTAACTAATCTCAAAATGTTCTATATCTGAGGAACACATTCTTGAACAATTATGTAAACTAAGTAAGAGAGTTATGCTAGACTAGCTAGGCTAGCTCACTCAGAAACCTAGCGTTAGCTGACTAGCTCAATTAGCCGAATGCTGTTAGGGTTCATTAGCTCTCTCGCCCTTCACATTATTCTGAATGTGATTAAATTGTTAAAAAACTAGCAGTACTATGATTTAATTACTCAGAAAAGTATGTTTAGAGTGATGTCTGTACTCAGGTACTGTAATGAGAGCAACATGTAGCTCCCTCCTGTCAGAGTGGAAGTTTATACTCGGATTTTTTTGGCCAGGATTGCTAATCAGTCATGGTTTTGAGAAAAGAGATTAATTTATTCAGGAATGTGTGTGCTGTGCGAGGTTTTGGCATGATCCTGTCTCCCACAAGATGTCTGAATGGAGCTGATTTTCCATCTGAATGAGTCTACACTGAACCTTCACCCCAAATGAATCATTCTGGTTCTTTCCAGAATCCACAAGAGGATCCTCCGCTTTCTAAACCGAGACAAATTAACTGAAAGAGGAAGAGGAAGTTCTGTCACACCACAAGCCTTAATATTAATCTGTTCAGTAAACAGTCTAACAGGGAATAATAAAGCTAAAAAGAAAAAGCTAAAAGCTAAAGCCATTTTGCGCTTTCCCCTCAGAGCGCGGGCGCGCGCACACACTCGCGCGTGCCCGAGCCGCTGGGTGGTGGTCGGTGAGTTGCGCGCATGCGCTGTGGCGTCTCTGCTGCGGTGCGCTCGCTGCCAAGGAAACGCGCGCGCGTGCACGCGGAGGAGGCGCGCCCCCCTCTCCATCTGATTCTCAGCGCAGCCGCTCCTGATCTCCTCATCCTCATCCTCCTCATCCTCATCCTCCTCATCCTCAGTAAATCACACCGGAACCATGGCGCAGGTCTGTACAGCCGACGGCTCGTGAGGTTTATTTACCGAAAAGCTGCTGCTGGATTTAAAGAACAGAGAAGCAGGAGAGCATCACAGCTGCTGGTGAGTAACACACGCTTTAATCACACAAGATAAACCGTGTTTTTTTTCGGTCAGTGCATCACACTGCTGTCTGTCACCCCCTGCAGAAATGTAAAGCATGACTCATTGATGTTGCCGCCGTTTAAACCGAATTAAAATGGAGCGTATTTGAATTATCGAGCTATGACGTCATAAGTGCTATAATATCGGTGGTGTGTAGTAGTAGCCCACTGTATCGTAAAATGAGTGACGTAATGATCATCAACACCAGTATAACATCATCATCATCATCAACAACAACATCAACAACATCAACAACAACATCAACAACATCTACCACAATCCCCAGTGTTATAAATCAACACCCCCAGCACCACAGTAACACTCACAGCGCTGCAGCCGGGGAATCAGTTCTACAGGGATCAGTAAACTCCTACACTCACCCCAGCTGACAACAAATATTTGACTATTAAACACATCACATTACAGTATTTAAATGTAAAAATGTACATTTTCGGCCAGTGACTTTTATTAGTTTTGTACTTGATCAGGATGAGATTTGTCTTTAAACCCATATAATATTATTTTGAGATTCCAGCCATCTTCTGTACCGCTTATCCTGCACAGGGTTGTGGGGTCCTCTCCCAGGGGACTCGGGGCAACCTGGAAGGGGTGCCAACTCATTGTAGGGCACAATCACACACACACACTCACACACACAAACTCACACACACTCACACACACACACACTACAGACAATTTAGAGATGCCAATCAGCCAATCAGTGTTTGGATTGGGGGAGGAAACCGGGGTACCTGGAGGAAACCCCCCAGACCACGGGGAGAACATGCAAACTCCACACACGCAGGGCAGAGGCGGGAATTGAACGAGGCGAATGTGCTAACCACTAAGCCACTGTGCCCCCGGTTTTAAGATTTTCCGAAAAAAAAATCAGAACCCTGATCTATAAAATACAGATTTTATGTAAATGAGGTGAAAAGCAGACACACTCAGAGCAGCCGAACTAATAACACCGTATTTATCTTCTACTCAAATAGCCACAGTGATGTTAATCACTCGATGCCCAGCGTAACTATGTAGCGGGTAGCGGTCTTGCTAGTTCAGCTATGCTAGCATTAACTTGCTGGTAATCGTTAGAAGCTAGCAGCCAGAGTTAACGTCTTAACAGGAATTGAGCTGTTTCAGTAGGACATGATGGTGTTCTGCTGAAAAATTACACCGATCAGCCATAACATTAAAGCCACTGACAGGTGACGTGAGTAATATTGATTATCTCGTTACAGTGGCACCTGTAAAGGTGAGGGATATATTAGGCACCAAGTGACCAGTCAGTTCTCAAAGTTGATGTGTTGGAAGCAGGAAAAATGGGCAAGCGTAAGGATTAGAGAGACTTTGACAACGGCCACTTTGTGATATCTAGATGACTGGGTCAGAGCTTCTCCAGAACAGCAGGTCTTGTGGGGTGTTCCCGGTGTGCAGTGGTTAGAACCTACCAGAAGTGGTCCAAGGAAGAACAACCGGTGAACCAGCGACAGGGTCATGGGCACCAAAGGCTCACTGATGCGTGTGGGGAGTGAAGGTCCGTCTGGTCTGATCCCACAGAAGAGCTACTGTAGCACAAACTTCTGAAAAGGTTAAAGCTGCTCTGATAGAAAGGAGTCAGAACACACAGTGCAGTGCAGCTTGCTGCGTATGGAGCTGCGTAGCTGCAGAGCGGTCAGAGAGCCCATGCTGACCCTGTCCACCACCCAAAGCTCCTACAATGGGCACGTGAGCATCAGAACTGGACCATGGAGCAATGGAAGAAGGTGGCCTGGTCTGATGAATCACGTTTTCTTTTACATCATGTGGATGGCCGGGTGTGTGTGTGTCGCTTACCTGGGGGAGAGATGACACCAGGATGCACTATGGGAAGAAGGCAAGCTGGTGGAGGCAGTGTGATGGTCTGGGCAATGTTCTGCTGGGAAACCTCGGGTCCTGGCCTTCATGTGGATGTTACTTTGACACGTACCACCTACCTAAACACTGTTGCAGAGTTACACCCGTTCATGGTAACGGTGTTCCCTAATGTCAGTGACCTCTTTCAGCAGGATGATGCTCCCTGCCACACTGCAAAAACTGTTCAGGAACGGCCTGAGGAACATGATAAAGAGTTCAAGGTGGTGACTTGGCCTCCAAATTCCCCAGATCTCAGTCTGATCGAGCATCTGTGGGACGTGCTGAACAAACAAGTCTGATCCATGGAGGCTCCACCTCACAACTTACAGGACTTAAAGGATCTGCTGCTAACGTCTTGGTGCCAGAAACCACACACACCTTCAGAGGTCTTGTGGAGTCCATGCCTCAACGGGTTTTACTGTTTTACTGGCACAAGGAGGATCTACACAATATTAGGCAGGTGGTGTTAATGTTATGGGTGATTGGTGTACGTCTTCTGTTTAGACTCCTCTTAACTCTACTCCACGTCTCTTCTGTTCACTTCATGGACGTGAGTGTGAGAGGTGGTTGTGATCAGCTGAAAGCGTTTACGTTTCCCTGGGAATCCTGGACGCTACACCTTTGGCCTCATTTACAGAAAATCTGTATTTATGAGATTTGTTTCCAGGATTTTGATTTTTAAAATCTCAAACCCTGTAATTTAGAATGATATGTTTTGGCAAAAATGTACATTTATTAAAAACAAAACAGGAAAAAAAATGTATTTAATACGACATGTATAGAATTCAAATATGTGAAATGTATATTCAAATACTTTTGTCAGCTTCCAGG
>NC_069724.1:135000-235000 GCF_027358585.1 Pangasianodon hypophthalmus | reverse complement strand
ATGTGTGTATTGTCTATCGGGGATTTTTACAACGGCTTCGAATGCGGCTCAGCCAATCAGATATTTAGGATTTCATATTAAAACTGATTTTATATTTCTGTATAATGATTAGAACATTTTATACCAGCAAAAGCTCAGCTGTGAGTGAAAGCTGTTTCTGTGCAATCGTAAGGTGTAGCTTTGTGTTTAGCGTGAGAGAGACAGAGCTTTAGTTCTCTCTCGTACGGCCTCCACTTCGCCTCTTCACGCTGCTGCATCAGAGAGCAGTGGAGCATAAGGGAAGACCCCTGGCTGGTTACCATGGCGATGGCCTCTGCAGTCCACGGCTGATAGAAGGGACCCTGTCTGCACACACACACACACACACACACACACACACACACACACACACACTTCTTTCTGGAGTTCTTTCTGGAGCTCTTACCTGTTATTCGCCGTCCCTCAGGAGGATGTTCGTGTTATTAACGCTTATATTCCAGGATCTGACGTGTGATTGGTCAGAATCTCAAGAAACCTACTACAGAACATGAGTCCGCTGTAGGTTTGAAATTGTCTTGCGTGAGAATTTTAATCCAGCTGAAAGTAATGTTTCTTTAAAATTTGCTCCATTCAGAAATCTCAGCATCCCCTAGTGAATCATTAGATGTTTCCATGGTGACAAAGTAAACAGATTTTGGGAATCACTCCTTTTGCACATGGTAAGGAACGTGTGCATACACTGCGTTTGTATTCAGGGAAAACTAAACATGTCGGAATGTTAGCTTTTTATCAAATCATTTTCATTAAGTATTAAATATCGGTCCAGGAAAGTATTGAGGCATCCAGGTGAAAAGCATGCTGGGAAAGACTTTACAGATTGTATACTGTATATTTGTGGATGTTTGGAGATAACTTTAGCAAATGAATGCAAGGTTAAGATTGTAGAAAGTCTCTCATATTCCTGTTATTATTACATGTAAAGTAGTCTCTTAACAGTAAGCTTTGGTTGCTAAGCAACATAACAGAAATATTAGCGCAGAGATTCCATGGAAAGAGCGATGGTTTAACCGTTTTACTGCTTTAAGACCTGGTGCATTAATACAGAGTGTAATTACTGTGATGCAGTCACGGGTGTGTGTGTTGCATATAACAGCTTCAAATGCAGCTCAGTGACATCACATTTAGAACTTTAAAAAATAATAATTTTATTGTCTAAAGAGAAAGAAGGAGAACAGGTCTCTGAAACGCTAGTGAACAATGTCACGTTATAGTTCTGTCGTGCTGGAAAAGCAAAAGGCTGAACAGTCAGTAACTGTTAGCTTAATGGGACAGACACAGAGTGTTACGGTTATTTAGTCAGACACACACACACACACACACACACACACGTACACACATGCATGCACGTGGACGCACGTACACACACACACACACACACACACACACATACAAACATGCACACACACACACACGCACACGTACACACATGCATGCACGTAGACGCACGTACACACACACACACACACACACACACACACATACAAACATGCACACACACACACACACGCACACGTACACACATGCATGCACGTAGACGCACGTACACACACACACACACACACACACACGCACACGTACACACATGCATGCACGTAGACGCACGTACACACACACACACACACACACACACGCACACGTACACACATGCATGCACGTAGACGCACGTACACACACACACACACACACACACACACACATACAAACATGCACACACACACACACACACGCACACGTACACACATGCATGCACGTAGACGCACATACACACACACACACACACACACACACACGCACACGTACACACATGCATGCACGTAGACGCACGTACACACACACACACACACACACACACACACATACAAACATGCACACACACACACACACACGCACACGTACACACATGCATGCACGTAGACGCACATACACACACACACATACAAACATGCACACACACACACACACACACGTACACACGCACACACACACACACGGTGCAGCAGAGCACGATACTTGACCTTGTATATCCTGAAATATCTCAGTCCACTTCAGATTTTTGTGAATGTTCATTATCATCATCATCATCATCTTCATCATCATCATCTTCATGCACATGAATGATAGAGCTATAATCTCTGTAATGACGTAGCGCTCTTTTCTTTCTCTCCTCTGATTATGATTTCTGCTCACACTGGAAGTGAATGATCACCGGAACAGGAACGATCGCACTGCGTTTCTTTTATATTGGAGCGTTTGTGATGCACAGGATCCTGAAGCGGGGTTAAACACATGAGGAATATTTTCCTGATCACAGATCAGCCACACAGCTTTATCACCATCACACTTCAGTACAAGGAGGTAGAAAAATGACTTTGACCGAGTGTAGCTATGAGAACCTGTTACCATGACAGCCCTCGTGGCAGGAGGCACTGCTGCTATGGTAACCAGAAGCAGATCGGACTTGTGGAGGAGGTTTTTATAAGGCGTGTTGGTTTAAGAAATGGCACGCTTCATACACCACATTTCTGCTGTTTAACACAGCGGCACTGAGAGATGGTGTGATTTAAGAGCCCTGAGGGTGGTGTGAGAAGGGTTTAACCTTTTGAAACATTTGTGTGTGTGTGTGTGTGTGTGTGTGTGTGTGTGTGTGTGTGTGTGTGATCGGGGCAGCCATGCCACTGGTGAAGCGGAGCATTGAGCCCAGGCACCTGTGTCGAGGAGCGCTGCCTGAAGGTGTGACCAGTGAGCTGGAGTGTGTGACCAACAGCACTCTCGCGGCCATTATCAAACAGCTGGGAGGACTCAGTAAGCACCGTTTCACACTCACAACACTCACAACGTCCAGTGCAGACCTGCTGTCACAGAACAAGTGCAGTATTGATTTTTTTCCCTGTGATATTGATTTAATCTCCCAGAACTGCCTACGAAAAGACACGAAAGCGATCACTTCCACTTCCATTCAATTCATTTAATTTATTTAAGTCGATAACTTCAAAAAAACAGACTTCACATGATGAATTTCGTGGTTACACAACTGCACTATTTGTCCGTGTAGTACACAGTTATAGAAGGGAATGATTTATAATCGCACTATCGGGTGTCACTCAGATGAGGATGGGTTCCCTTTTGAGTCTGGTTCCTCTCAAGGTTTCTTCCTCATATCGTCTCAGGGAGTTTTTCCTCACCACCGTCACCTCTGGCTCGCTCATTAGGGATAAATTCATACATTTAAAATTTATATCCTGAGTTTATTTCTGATTGAATTGAAATTTATATAGTGTGTTTGTATAATGTAAAGTGACACCAGATAGTGCGATTATGAATTATTCCCTTCTACAAATGTATACTGTGTCAGGTGTAAGGAGAGTAGGAAGGAGTAGTAATTACAGCTGTGCGGTCGGGAACTGCTTACAGGCAGAGACAATCATGAAAACCCGAAATCGAAATATATTTACCTGATGTTACCTGTATACGTGTGTAATGTAATGTTCGCTAAGCGGAACACACGCTTATAGATAATGAACTAAACATTCTCCATTTACTGGGACAGAAAGCGAGAGAGCGCCGCGAGTCCAGTCGAGAGCGTGTGAGATGGAGGGAAAGGGGGCGGAGCTTCTGGTAAATAGCAGAGAGTTAAAAACACCCACGCAACTGTCAGTCATTCCAGATTCATGTCTCCTGTTTTATTGAGGAGAAACAGACCACTCTTCTGGAGTATTATTGAGTGAGAACTCGTACTAGCGTACTCCGATGTTAAACTGCGGAGCTCTTAAGCAAAATGCGTAAACTTCAGCAGGTCTGCTAATATAATATAATATGATATAATATACATATAATGTAATATAATATAATATAGTATAATCAGAGGTCACTGGATATCGTGGCAGTATAATATTGTGTAGAGACGATTAGATCATTATGTCACACAATCCTACTGCAAGTATTTGTGATGTTGCAGTTTGATAAATTGATGTCATACTTAATATATCAGCTACACATACTGTGTGTGTGTGTGTGTGTGTGTGTGTGTGTGTGTGTGTGTGTGTGTCCATGCAGGTAGACATGCAGAGGACATCTTCGGAGAACTGTTTAACGAAGCTAACAGCTTCTATATGCGTATGAACAGCCTGCAAGAGAAAGTGGACCTGCTGGCGGTCAAGGTCACACAACTTGACTCCACTGTTGAAGAAGGTAAGTATTAATAACGTTAAATAAATTTCTCTCTTCAATACTATTATAATTTTAGTAATATTTATGTTTGAAAGAAAAGAAATCCACATTGGAATGTTCTACTCTAGTCTGGGAATTTGTCCTCACTTTCATGCAGACACAAGTGTAATGTTCCACAGCAGTCACAGCTGATAAGAGTGTTGGATCTAGACTTCATTAAAGTTACGATGAGATTCAGATTCAAAGCACTTGTGCATATGCACTGAGGTGCTGTGCAGGAATTCACCATCTGCCTCATGAACCGTTTGCTTCTGTTTGTGTTCCTCAGTGTCCCTGCAGGACATCAACATGAGAAAGGCATTCAAGAGCTCCACCATCCAGGACCAGCAGGTGGTGTCCAGAAACTCCATCCTGAACTCAGTGATGGAGATGTACCAACGCTGTGACAAGCCACCTCCTCTCAACATCCTCACTCCATACAGGTGTGTGTTCGCTTCTCCAGTCCACTCGCTTACCTTCTGTTGGGATTTTATCACTACCGTGTTATTTTTTAGTCAGGTTATGTAAAAGTTTTTGTAGGCTTCACTGAGCTACAAACTCTCACAAAAGTTTCTGTCTTAAAAACAATTAAAAATTTAATACAAAGATTTCACAATATCAGTCATTATCTGACACACACAGTTCTGACCGGCAGAGAAGAGAAGTTTTTGTAGCCATGAGTTATAATTAAATGATAGTTATTATACATCTGCTCCCGAGTCCCGCGACAGAAAAGCGTTCGCCTTATCATCAGGAGGTCATGAGTTCAAATCCCCACGATGCCTCAGCTGTGCGTGGCCAAACTCGGCCCGGCCGTCTGAGTGGGAGGGGCATACTCTCTCTCTCCTGTCAATCACAGCGACACTGGCCAATTGTGGGTGTGTGTACGCTCATGTATGTGGAAGAGGGTAGATAGCACTTTCCTCTCAGTGCGTTACATCACACTGTGAATTCACGTGTCTCAGAGGAAGCACGTGTTAACCTTCAGACTCCCCGGTTGGTAGCTGTATGATAAATCGTATGATAAATTACACATCTGAAACTGATTCTACTGAAATGGCTTAAGAAATGACTTCTGTACAAATGATACAGCCGCAAACTACACAAATATATCAGTTAATTTTCCAGGGTATTATTTTCAAATTAAAAATTATGTGCAGTAAACAATACCAAATGAAAGCATTCCTGTAAGAAGTGGTGTGAAATCACAAGCAGTGTATCACCTTATCGTTATTATTATCATGGTGTGATTCACATTTACATTTCTAATTACATTTACATACTCCACTTCTCCATCCACATAAACCAAGAGTGATGAAGCTCCGCCCATTTACAGAATTAAAGAACTGAAGAAGCTCTTATCAGATTTCTGGCTTTGGCAGAATCATGGCTGCTAAATGCTATCGTAATGCTAAAGTATGCTAAAGTTTTGAGTAATATGGAGATTGAGCACATCTAAACTCCCGCTTTACTGCGTTACAGAGACGACAAGAAGGACGGCCTCAAGTTTTACACAGATCCCTCGTACTTCTTTAACCTCTGGAAGGAGAAAATGCTGCAGGCCACAGAGAACAAGAGAAAGGAAAAGAGAAGGCAGAAGGTGTGTGTGTGAGTGAGTGAGTGAGTGTGTGTGTGTGTGAGTGTGTGTGTGTGTGTGTGCATGAATGTATAATTTGTCATGTGTCCCAGGTTTTTTCATCTCTCGCTTGCTTGCTCGCTCCATCTTGCCATCATCTCTCTCTCTCTCCCTCTCTCTCTCTCTCTCTCTCTCTCCCCCTCCATCTGCATGTAGCTTGCCATCATCTCTCTCTCTCTCTCTCTCTCTCCCTCTCTCTCTCTCTCTCTCTCTCTCTCCCCCTCCATCTGCATGTAGCTTGCCATCATCTCTCTCTCTCTCTCTCTCTCTCTCCCCCTCCATCTGCATGTAGCTTGCCATCATCTCTCTCTCTCTCTCTCTCTCTCTCTCTCTCCCTCCGTCTGCATGTAGCTTGCCATTAGCCGTGTCAGGGTTTCTGCTCTGCTTGTCTTTAACAGCTCTCTGATCCACCCCTGCTGTCAGGATATACTTTGACGCTAGCTCGGCTAACAGAGCGAGGAAGGAAAAGCACGCAGTAGAATAGTAGATTGGACTGAGAGAGAGAGAGATAAAGAGAGATAAAGAGAGAGTTAAAATAAAAGAATTTAAGAGAAACTTTCCCTCATAAGCTGTCAGCTGGTCATATCTTTAATAAAGTCTCGTTTCTCTCAGGGAAGGTTTTAAATGCCACATCGTCCCCGCTATGGCTCGGCTGCTGAGATTGAGACGAGCGCAGATGGCGCGTCAGCAGCCGTGTCATTCTGCTGATCTTTCACACAGCTGATCTGTGGGCTGAAACTGGCTAACGAAGCGCCTCGTTTGAGTCAGGGAATGTTTTGTGAAGCTAAACATCATCAACATTAACTAATGTTAAAGTCCTCATGAAATCGCGTCTTAGCTGTGATTTGATTCCGTATGTTGACGGATTTCCTTCTGCACCAGGAAGCTCTGAAACACTGATTCTGATCTCAGAGGAACTTTAACTAAATGAGCACATTACAACAACGACGGTGTGAACTGTTCGAATTGTGTTTATTAGTAACATATTCCTTGTTGTTATGTCGATGTTAGCAAGAGCAGAAACACCTTGAAGATCCGACTCGAGAAGTGAAGAAGGTGCGGAAGGCTCGAAACCGGCGGCAGGAGTGGAACATGATGGCTTACGACAAGGAATTCCGGCCAGACACTCGTCTCACGCCGTCTCCATACCACGGCATCTCGTCTGAAGGCTCCTTATCTCCGGACAGGTCAGAGATTTCCAGAGAAAATACAGTGCTGTTTTTTTTTTAAATAGCTGAAATGAGCTAACTAGGATGATGTTCTTTCTTGTCGTTCCTCCATCCTACTTCCATCCGCGCCTCACGCAGGTCTGGAATGTCGGATGAGCACTCGTACCCCACCAGCCCCAACCACCCTCAGGATACAGGTGGAGCAGGAAGTGATGGGAAGGAGACCGGCCCCACCCAGACCCAGTCGCTGGACCGTGCGTATCGGCCCCCTGCCTCCGCCTCCGCCAGCACCCGCCAGCACTCATTGGGCCGTGTGCAGCAGCATCATGGAGCTCCGCCCCCTGACCCCTCCCTTAATGGCCCCCGACCTTCTGCTGCCAAAGATTACAGGTACAGACGAATCTCTTCGCAGGACTGCCTCTGTTTTCTGAAATGTGACACTTCTGAAAATATGGTATTGCAATCATATTCCTTTAATGATTCCTTTCTTTTTAATTACTTTTCTTTTTAATTAATATCCATAAAGAACGTGGGCGAGGAACATGTTGAAATACAAATACATACAAAACTGACATCTTACCAAGTGAAAATATCCTGAATATCGTGACGTTTATCTAGTATTTCCTATTATAAGGTTACAATAAACCAAATAAAAGATTTTTAAACCTATTTTGAGATGTTTTTACTAATTTTAAACTTTACATTTTCTTATTCTATTGGCAGATAATTTTGCTTCTTTCTAGAAATTATTGTTTAAAATTAGCAAAATTTTCTGCCAATAGAAGAAGACTATTTCAAGCTTGAAATTAGTATTAAAAAAAAAAAGGTTAATAATCTTAATCTTATCATAATCTTTGGTTTATGGTAACCTTATAATAGTAAACACTAGATAAATTCGAACATTCATGATATTTTCCCTGCTAAGATGTCATTTTTTGCAGTGTAAGCACAGGAGTCATGCTCAGTAATGCACCATTGCTCTTTGATCACTGATTTTGCAAGTTTAACTGATTTCCACTTCTTCGCTTTTACATTTCAGTGGCCATCAGATGCAGGAACATTTCATCCCTCCTGCTCCTCCTCCTCCTCCCCCAGTGATCCCCTCGGCTCAGACGGCCTTCGACAGCACCTCTGTCCCTCCGGCCCTGGCACCGGGGACGGTGTCGGCTCTGTCCCGTCCCTACAGCCCGTCTCCTCCACCTGCACCACCCTCAGCTTACGTCCCGTCTCCTTCCCACCCTGTGAGTGGTGGAGGTCCTCCAGTTGCCCCGCCCCCACCACCTCCAGGACCCCCCACACATGCCCCATCCCCGGCCAGAGCTGCTGCTCATCCATCCGGAGAGGGCACGCTGCCCAGGAAGGGCACGGTGCCCCTGATACCCATAAGCGATGCTCGCAGCGACCTGCTGGCTGCCATCCGCAGAGGTGAGTGTTCAGAGTGAAGAGAACTACTGCTGTTTGTCCTTACGAGCTGTCTGATGCGAAATATCCGTCATGGAAGTAGTGGGGAATTTGTTATTTTGCTGTTTATTTGGCATAAATACATTGTGGAACTATAAAACTATATTAAATAAATCAGATTTATATGTGTGGGAAAAGCATCTGTTCTTCTACAGCACCATTCCGTACTGTTCTAAAATATTTCAACTCACGATGTCTCAAATCCCCAAAAAGTTACATACTGCTGCTTTAAGCTCACTCACAGCCTTTAGGAACGGCGTGAAAAAAGTCCACCTGACATGTTTATTAAGCAGCTTGCCCTTTTTTAAAAATCATATTCATACCCTCATTTTAATTTACATTCCGAGATGCTTTTCTGCTCACCACGGTTGTAAAGAGTGATTAGTTGAGTTACCGTAGCCTTCCTGTCAGCTTGAGCCAGTCTGGTCATTTTCCTCTGACCCTTTCTCTTTGACGAGACTTTACTGTCTACAGAACTGATGCTCACTGGATGCTTTTTGTTTTTCGCACCATTCTGTGTAAACTCTAGAGACTTGTGTGTGTAAAAATCCCAGGAGATCTTCTGAAATCCTCAAACCAACAACCATGCCACAGTCAAAGTCCCTGAGATTATTTTCCTCCATTCTGATGTCTGTTGTGAACATGTGCTGTGTACCTGAAGCTCTGCCACATGAGTTTACAGGTGTTCCTAATAAAGTAGCCATCTATATAGATTAGCTATTCATTTATTGTGGTTAATTAGCTGAATATGAATTAAATTTATTCTAAATAAATAAATTAAATAAATATGTGTCACAATTATTATATTCTATTAGCTTTTGTTTCTGAATCTGCTCTTTTCTCTCCTCACCAGGCATCCAGCTGCGTAAAGTCCAGGAGCAGAGAGAGCAGGAGGCGAAGAAGGAGCCGGTGGGTAATGACGTGGCCACCATTTTGTCTCGCCGCATCGCTGTGGAATACAGTGAATCGGACGAGGACTCCGAGCCCGAGGAGAACGAGTGGTCTGACTGAGGAGAGAAACTGACCAGTCACGTGCTGTACACACTGCTGCTATTTTCCCGCACCAGAACACACACTCTCCTCATACAGACAGACAGACAGACAGACAGACAGATTTATTACCAACTGTACAAGAGTAAAAAAACAAGCAGGAAAAAGTGCAGTGGAGACAAAGCAGAGCTGAGTGAGAGGAAGAAGGGAGCGTGCAATAGAAAGGAAGTGTGGAATGAGAGAAGAAAGATTGGGGTGGAAGGAAAGAGAGTGAGGAATAGAAGACAAAAGGAAATAGAAGTTTGGCCAGTTGGTGGCGTTTGTATTGTATGTAAGCACAGAAATCTATCATACAGTGTGAACTTAAAAATACAATATATGTATTTGTTCCTTCAAAGTTGTTCAAAGTTGCCAAGAAAATCTTTACTTGTCGTGTGCTTTTGATTAAGGTTTTTGATATTTGTCCAGAGAATTATAAACGTGTATCAGTACACATTTCTTTGCAGTCCTCACCAAAAACATCCATTTAGCAGTGATATATACTGTATACTGTATACACACACATGTACTAGCTTTATAAAAAGAGAAGAAGCATGATAGAGTACTGCTTCCACTATGACTCTCTCCAGGATATCCGTCTGCGTATGTGACACTCTCAGTATATTATTATTGTGGACGCCGAATACGGCGCTCAGCAGTGAACCTATAGCGAGATCCGCTGCACCGCGATCCGACCGCTGCTGCACGACACTTTCCACAACTCTCAATGATCAGATATTTCATTTGTCACTTTGTTTAATTGTTGACAGTGTTGTGGTGAGTATTGATGCTAACTTAGTGACTTGTTTATCCTTCGTAATGGACATTACTGAATCTGAAAGTCATGACCTTATTGTTTTTTTCTTTCTTTCTGTAATATTAATGATCAAAGAGAGCATTAAGTAATGGAGTGTGTATAGAGAAGACTGAGGTGTGTGCGTGTGTGTGTGTGTGTGTGTGTGTGTGTGTGTGTGTGTGTGTGGAGATTGGATTTTGGAAGAGATTGAGCTATTAATGTCTAAAGTTTATGTTGTGATGTCTGTTTCACACACCTCCAGCTGTTAGATGTACGTATACATAACTAAATAATCCCACAGCTGGACTCGGCACAGCTGTTGGTCTGTTGTGAGCCGTCGTTACCATTTGTAATTTATAACTACATTATTAAAGTGTTTTACAATTTATTGTATAGATTTTTGTAACACTGCCTGTAAGATGAATTTGGGTATCTAAGTATAAAATGACTATTTATCACATGGAACAAATATAGATCAAATATGCATGTGTGCGTAGTTAATAAAACAGAGTAAAAATGCTATGAATGATACGCCACGTCCTCTATGTTTATTTTGCCATTTCTGCATATTGGTTATGATTAATGTCTGGATTAAAAAATATTTGGTGATTTAAATAAAAAATACTTTGAAGTTTCTGTTTAGTTAAAATATATTGAGAATGAAAAGATTTAGAACTTTTAACAATGGACACTGTCCCAATGCAGCTTTACAGAAATCAGATATAGATTTAAATTTAGATTTCTCCCTAATGAGCGAGTCAGAGGTGACGGTGGTGAGGAAAACCTCCCTGAGATGATATGAGGAAGAAACCTTGAGAGGAACCAGACTCTAAAGGGAACCGATCCTCATCTGGGAGACACCCGATAGTGCGATTATAAATCATTCCCTTCTATAACTGTGTGCTATGGAGTAACAGTGCTAAGTGTGTTGGAAGGATGTTCAGTATAAGCGAAATGGTCTTTATGATTACAGCAGAAGTTCGTAGGTACAAGTCTACAGAATCCAGGTGAAATTAAACACTGAGGTAAGGGTGAGATTTGAATAAAAAGTTTTTGGTAAGTGTAAATCTTTAGGGAATCCGTGTTGGAACATCCACAGCAGCAGAGAGAGAGGTCTCGCTTCTATAATGAAAAACGTACAGCAGACGTCTGTAACTCTGAACATGGTCTGTAATGAACTATTCAGAATGAGGGGAGGAAATAATGTCCGCGAGGATCCTCATGCCACTGTGCGTCTGATCACTTTCTCCTAACTGTGGAAGTCTGAATCCATTTAGTCCTTTTCCAAACTACACCATTTAGCCACACTAGTTACATAAAGCCAGATAAATCTACTTCATAGTTACAGTTTACTTTTCTATTAAACCAAATGCATTACAACGTCTCCTCATGAAATATCGCATTATTGTGTGCTAATGTTGTGGAATTTGAAAGGTAATCCATCGCTTTGAGAGTTCTGGGAAATGTGCATTATATCTAACAGGATCTAATTCCATCAGGTGATGCAGAGTCTCTAATGCTCAGGCTAATTTCATCGCTTTGCTCTGCTTGGAGTTACCTGCTTGCAGTGGTGTGAAGAATACAAAAAATACTGCTGCTGTAGTAATGATCCACTGATATACAACTTAAAGTAATGATCAAGAAAATGACGCAAGTAAGAGTAAATACAGTCGTCTAGTGAAAAACTACTTGAGAAATTATTTTACAAATGACTTTTTTCTAAGGATAAAGATGGTAAAGTATAAGAGCTTATAGTAGCTTGTTCAGCACTGGTATTAGAGCAGCTATGATTCAGAGAAATCAGGTAGCCAGGTTGTTCAGTAATACTGTGTTCTTGAGATAGTTTCAGCTGAAATTACAATTAAATAAATGAAATTAAGGGCAGTTACATTTGTAGTCATAACCACGTTAATGTCGAAGCACAGTGCAGTGAGTGTTAATGCCTTCATCTGTGTCTGTGTGAACGTCTTGCTGCTGAATATTCAGGCTTGTTTTCTAATTTAATATGATAGAGTTGGATGTTTAGCAGATGTAGACAGAACTACTGGCCATTACAGGGCTACCAGGTTACAGACTGTTTTAGAAAAATATTAAATATGAACTAGTTTATTTTTTGAAGGAAACACGAATAGGATCTGAACGTAATGCCTGCACAGGGGTCCCTCACCACTGTCCAAAAGAAGTGTGTTAAATATGGTTTGTTTCCACAGATCCCCACCCTGGATGTGACGTAATACTCGGCCTCCATCTGAGAAGCTCCATCTGGCCCTCGCCCTCGGCCAGCTCCCCACCGACGTCCCTCTGGACGCTCAGCTGACAAACAACAGAATGGACACTAGCAGTTTACTCTACTAGTCAAAGCCATTAACGTGTGATTGATGAGCGTGTAGCCTGTCATGTGTGACTAACTAAAACTGACAAGAGATGACCAGCAGAGCGGATTTAAAATCTCAGACGAGGAGTAAAACTGTCAGCTTTTCCAAGAACATGATGCTTTTTAACAAAATATCAGATTCTTCTGCTGTCTTTTATACTGCATTCGTTCTCATCTGAGTTCTGTATGGGTTTATTTACTTTTACTTAGATTTACACACAGCTTAAGAAGTCCTGCTTTATCAATAAAACACAGCAGAAGCAGACGTGTGGAGCAATGAAGTGATGTTTATAGAAACACTCAAGCACTTACATTAAAAAAAAAAAAACCATTTTGTTAATGCAAATCACTCAAATATGGATCATGGATCAAGGAAACATCAGATGTAACACCCAAGTAGCTACTTATAATTAATGCAAAACATTATACTATACAAAAATAGTTCAATTATTAACCACAACTTTTAATTTGACTGTAAACATAAGTGCGAATGCGTCTTTACAAAATCAAAGCATACAATCAGTCACTCAACGGAAAAGTCTTGGCACCGTACATTCAAATATACTGACATCTTCGATCAGCAAGAATATTTGGAATAGTGCGGTTTGTACAATACACTTTTCGATAATGGACATTGTTTTTTTTTTTTTTTTTTTACAAGTTTTTACAATTAGCTCTTTGGCTGATCTACAAACATACAACCTCAAGCATACACCACGAGATTAATTTTCAGTGCACAGTATTGAGATACTATCATAGATCTGTAAGTGCTCAGGGACACCTTACAGGCTAGCAAGCTACTTATCACAAACGTGATGACAAGCATAGAGCAGGTTTATTTGCCTCTAATAGGTTTACAAAAGAATATTATTACTTCATTATGCATTTTTGTTATTAATAGACACAGTACGGTACATTATTGCCACTGAGAACACGGGTAAGGCAGAAATGAATCTGAGATTTCTACTTCTCTCCAAGCTGACATCATGGTGTAACTCAGTTGATTTTGACAGAAAACTTTAATCTGTGGTCATAAGACAAGTTTATCAAAGTTAGCTAGAGGTTATGGAGGAAATTGCTAAACACGGTACATCTACTCTTGCTGTCTAACTTTCGTAATATGGATGAACAGCATTAGGGCTGGGTGATGCAACGATTTATACCATAACGCTGTTTACTTCTTGAATCAGAAGGTGTGGATTACTTTTCTGTAACAGCAGCTCAAACAATAGGAACATCAATCACAGGTTTATATTAATGCGCTCCTTCTAATACGTTATCGTTTCTATAGTAACAGCTCATTCACAGGGACGTGCACAGCTCCATATAAATCCGTATTTCTGTAAAATCCAGTTTAATATCTACAGCTGTATCTGTAGCAGTAGGTTTTCTGACACGGGAAAGTCTTCAGGACAGAGGAGTTTACGTTTTGTTGTTTCTCGGTAACGTGACAAGCTGCGATTTTTGTCTTCAAGAGAGAGAATAAAGAGAGGCTGGTGAGGAAACGCCTGTTTATAGCTGCTATAACGTAAGTGACAACAGGAACTAATTTCGATTAAATGTAACTATAAACAGATAAATCATGACGCTGGATGACTTTATTAGCTAACGTTAGCTGGTGTTAACATGAATGTTAGTTGTTGCCATGACAGAACTTTATTACAAACGCATAAAACACATTTCAGTATTTACATATGTCTACGCCCCTACCCCTGTAACTACTATGATTATTGTCTATGGCAATTTTCCATCAGAAATGCTAAAAATAGATATAGCTTGAGAATACTGACAATAGATGCAGTAACTACACTACCAAGTTGCACCTATGTGAACACACTGCCTAACTGCAATAATGATATCATACAGGAACACATTTTTATCGTACACAGCAAAAAAGCTCAGAATTAACTTCGTTATACATGTGTATATAAACACTGTAGGTTTTTTGCTGTGTAGACGCTTCCCATTACAGTGCCTTTGTAGCACACGATGTGCTTCAGTGACGTCCTTCAGTATTAGAACGTAAATGCATGGTCTCAGTTGTTTATGAATGGTGCTCTATTGCACCTCTGGCTTAAGGCTGCGCTGCACAACAGCCATCCTGCAGGGCCGGATTAGAGGCGTGCATCCAAAACAACCGCAGAACTGCGGGATCAAGCGGCAGTGGAATAAAAAAAGCAGTTCTGTGCACTAGGCTTGTGTGATATTTAACTTCCAAGCCCTGAAGTTTAACATCGGAGTACGTTAGTACGAGTTCTCACTCAATAATACTCCAGAAGAGCGGTCTATTTCTCCCCAATAAAACACGAGATGATCCAACAGATATATGAATCTGGAATGATTGACAGTTGCGTGGGTGTTTTGAACTCTATTAACCGGAAGCTCTGCCCCCTTTCCCTCCATCTCACACGCTCTCGACTGGACTCGCGGCGCTCTTTCGCTTTCTCTCCCAGTAAACGGAGAATGTTTAGAGTTCATTAATGTGAAATATGTGTGTGTGTTTTGCTTAGCGAACATTACACACGTATAGAGATAATATCAGGTAAATATATTTCAATTTTGATTTTTCGTGATTGTCTCTGCCTGGTAAGCAGTTCCTGACCGCACAGCTGTAATATTATTCCTCCTCTACTCTCCTTACGCTGAAATGGTGGAAATGGTCACTTTCCTGTCTCATTTTGGGGGGCTGTTGGTTCTTGACAATGAAATAATGTATCATGATTTTTGTAAATGATAAATCACAAGCGGAGAAAAAATCAGTATCACACAAGCCTACCGCGTCCACCTCTAGGCCGGAGCTCAGCACAGTTTGGGGATTTCTCGGCTCTAACACATCTGATTCAAGTCGATATTTCATGATCAGATTTAGTAGAAGTAGTACAGGAGAAAAATGATCAAACTGTGCTCTATAACTGCCTAAAGCACTCATCGTGCAGGTGCTAGCAAGTATTGGCAGCATTTCACGCTCATGACTGCCTCTCAACCTGAGTTTCAAGTGAATAAGCCAATTTCTAAATATATTGCCAGCGATGCGAAGAACATTCATGAGCTCTGTTGTCCATCAGTTCTGTTGATAGTCTAGGAAGCCTGTAGGCATTTCACAGTGCTTAAAGGCGACTGACACAAAAGATTCATGCTACATTTGAGTTTGGTGCTTATACAAGTGTTAATTAAACAGGAATCAACACTATTTCTTTCATATTTAAACTGAAGCTTTGACCAAAGACATTAAACACACCTAGTATGTGTACTAGCACACCGTGATTTCACAGACAACACACAACTTCCATACGCATGAACATTACAATACATGGACCCTCTGTGCATGTTAAATCATACCTCAGCAGTTTTTAACCTCACGTCTATCAGCTGTTCTGTACTGAATGTGTGATTACCACCGACAAGAACTTAACCTGTACTGAGGAAAGAGGAGAACATCTGTACACCAAATTCACTTAGAATGGGAGTCTATGCATATTTCCTGAACTTCTTCAATTAAAGCAGAAGTCATATATGAGGAACAATACAGTAAAAAGCAGCTATTTACACTTTACACAAGAATCTGTCATATCTGTGATCAGACATGATCAGACCCATGCAAGCACTAATTCTTCCCTCTGAAACATCGTCTCATCTCTGAAAGGTCACGTTAGAGCTTCGGCTGAAGAATTCTACCAAAATACAGAAATATTTACTGTCTGCACCAGCAACTGCCCTAGGGCTTCCATCGTAAGTGAGTTTCAGGTTTTCGATTCTTTTCTCAGGGAACCTGTTAAAATCCTTGTTTCTGGTAATCACACACGCTCCAGAAGCTATGGATATAAATATGGGTTGAAAACTGCTGGAGTGTTCGTTTAATATTACTGCCGTAGCTTTTGCATTTAGAAAATTGTTACACATCACTAGGTGTCCGTGGTCGCATTGTAAAGCCATAGGGCATACATCCACAGCATGTGAGCCTCAGTGACCTCTGGATGTCCGGGTTTCTGAAGGCGTAGATGATGGGGTTTATGATGGAGCTGCAGATCGCTGGAAGAGCAGTGGCGTACGTGTAAGTTGCTGGATAATACGTATCTGCCACCAGTGAGTACATGGCAAGAGGAACCCAGCAGAGCGCAAACGTGCCCAAAATGCCCGACAGCGTGGAGACGCCTTTGGCTGCGGAAGCGGCGTGCGAGGCGGCCCTGAAGTGGCGCTGCACAGCAATCTGCTGCGCGTGACGCACGGCAATCTTGCAGATCTGGAGGTATAGCTGCAGAATGAGGGCGAAGACGAGGAGGAAGGAGACGGCGAGCGCGGCCGCGTTGCTCTTGTGCACCGGCCGACAGATGCTGCATGTCGCTTCGTCACGCAGGCAGTTCCAGCCGAGCACGGGCAGCGAACCGAGTGCAGCACTGGTAGACCACACGAGCATCATCACCACGTAGGTGAAGGTGACGGCGCGCTCTGTGTGGTACGTGAGAGCGCTGTACAGCGACAGGTAGCGGTCCACCGTGATGGCCAGCACATTCAGCACCGAGGCTGAGAAGGCAGTGATGAGCAGCCCGGCTGACAGCAGCGTCACGAAGTCGGAGTCCATCATGTAGATGACGATGAAGTTCAGGATCAAGCTCAGACCGGCCAGCAGATCGGCAGACGCCAAGCTGGCCACGAGCGCAAACGTCGGCGCTCGCAGAGAGGGAGTGTGGGCGATCAACGCGAGCACCAAGGCGTTCTCACAGCACACCAGCGTACCCGTCACGCACAGCACCACGTCCCAGGGGTTTAGGGACAGCAGCTCCACGCTCACGTTCCTCACCTCCTGCACATCCGGGATTAAAGTCGAGGTGTTGGGGTGCGTGTTACTCATAGCTGCGGCATGAGGATGAATCACTGACGGGAGAGACGGGGGGACGGGAGGAGAGGCGGGGCAGGATGGTGGTCATGAAAGAGATAAAAGTGAGGAGAAAACATCTACATCACCTCCACAACAGCCTCAGATTCAACCTGCTGTTAACACAGAAACACAGCTCTGCTCCTCCAGTGTCTAATGAACACTTACAGCACTGAATAAACACCTCAGGAGCTTCATGAACATCTCATTAACACCTGTGTTTACATGGAGCTCATTCAGCGCTGAGCATCTGCTGTGTAGTTTATTATAACCGCAGAAATATTCAAGAAAAGTCTGAGAAAGCTGAAAGGACAAAGCGGACTAAATTAGGAGTAAACATGCTATTTATAGCCACTCAGAGAAACACACACACACACACGCACACACACACACACACACACCTCATCCTTCACACTCCTGCTAGCAAAACCTTCTGGAAAAATCGGTCACGTCTGGACTGAACTAAAACGATATTTCAGACAAAGATCATCACGAACCCAGGAGTCCGCTCGCGCCTCCATCCCTCTGCCCCCAGGTGAAGAAGGGTGAAGATGATGATGAAGATGAGGAAGATGATGAAGATGGTCTCGTGCAGTACAGCGCCTCGCATGCCGCGCCGTTCAGCAGCTTGAGGAGAGAGAGCTGCTCTCACAGGAACTCGCTCCGCTCCGGTTTCTCTCCGGTTCGCTGCTCAGTCTTCATCCTCGCCGCTCCGCTCGGAAGGTTGGCGGTTTCACGGACAGCGGCGTCCAGCTGCTCACACGCAATTGGTCTGCGCCCGGCTCGCGCATCCGTGGCGTCACGCTCGCGCTCCATTCTGCTGCGACTGAGAGGCCGCGGTGTCTGTGCACGCGCGCGCGAGGTGGAGCGGCGAGAGACGGACCGTTGTCATGGTGACTGGGATAAAGATGGAGGAGAAGATGAAGAAAAGAGGATGATGCCCAATGTAGAATTAACACAATGTAGAATTAACACAATGTAGAATTAACACACACAGTGTAGAATTAACACACACAGTGTAGAATTAACACAATGTAGAATTAACACACGCCATGCAGAATTAACACATACTGTATAGAATTAATGCATTCAGTGTAGAATTAACACATACTGTATAGAATTAATGCATTCAGTGTAGAATTAACACATGCTGTATAGAATTAATGCATTCAGTGTAGAATTAACACATGCTGTATAGAATTAACCCAATGTGTAGAATGGAATTAACACACACCATGCAGAATTAACACACACTGTATAGAATTAATGCAACGTATAGAATTAACACATGCTGTATAGCATTAACCCAATGTAGAGAATTAACACAAACAGTGTAGAATTAATGCCTGGAGTGTAGAATTAACACTGTGGAATTAATTCATAGAGTGTAGAATTAACACAACTAAAGCTCAGTAGAAATGTTCGATGTTATCTAAAAAAAAGCGTAACTACATATTAAATTATTTACTATTATTTATATTGTAGCTGTTATTGTTCTGCTGAAACAGGAAGCTCAGGCAGAAAAGGAAAGAAAAAAGAAAAATAACATTTCAACTGTTCAGTAATGAATTTATTCTGTATTAAGGCGAATGGAGAATAATGTAGCAGCTGGAACACACAGTGTGAGCCGCTCAGGTGTCCTTACAGGTGAGAAGAGGTGACGTGCCCTACACGTGACTAAACAGCCCTCTGGTGCCCCTTCTGCCCCTCAGACAGCCGTGTCTGCCCCGCGGTGTAGCAGATCTCTCTACAGAGGCATTTCAGCGATTTCTAAACAGATTAATAACAGGATCATTTATCCAGAGGATATTGTTTATGTGTCTATGTGATATCACCAAACCCTCACCTGAGCCTACACCTGAGCCTACACCTGAGCCTACACCTGAGCTGACCATGAGGTCCAGGAGGTTCAGTAAACGGACACTAGGTGGCAGCAGAGTCTACAGCAGTGACCAGGCGAGCAGAAACTTCTGAGAAATGACTTTAGAGAAAGTGTTTAAAATCTTTTAAAAGAGGAAGTAACCAGCCACAAAATGTGCTCAAGTGTGCAAACGTTTTTAACTGATCAAATGAAATTAATGTCATGTTTTCATGCGAAAATTAAACTTTTATTATTTATCTAAAACTGATTTTAATTTTAAAGCAACTCTGTCATTTAACATATTTACTGTTAGCTACTGGAATCAAAGCAAGTCTAACCTGGTATTAGTTAAACAAACAAACAAACAGGCTAATTTAGTTAAATATAATATAATTAATGTTAGCAGATTAGTGAAACTTACCTGAACATGCTTTTAGATGGAGTTCATGTCTTCTAGGGAGGTTAAAGGAGACGCC
Organism: Pangasianodon hypophthalmus; assembly: GCF_027358585.1. NCBI lineage: Eukaryota > Metazoa > Chordata > Actinopteri > Siluriformes > Pangasiidae > Pangasianodon > Pangasianodon hypophthalmus. The sequence continues at coordinate 215,080 of NC_069724.1, read as the reverse complement.
TCATTTTACACGAGTCTTTGTTTGCTCCAGTGTAGTGAACATGTTGCTGAGGTAGGGCCTGGACGCTCATCCTCAACTCCCACACCTAAAAATGTAAAAATGTTTTTTCTTCTTAACTAAACTTAAAAGAGCTATTTTCTCTATTTTCTGGAGGATGGCTCTAACCGTTAAATTATTTCATATATATATTTTTTTAATCCTTGAAATTTAGTTTAGGTACCTAACATGAAAATGAATGTTTTTTTTTCTTTATTAAATTATATCTGTTGTTAAGTTATTATGACCTGCTTTACAAGCATTGACATCAAACATTAATCATCTTGTTGACAAACAACTAACAAACTACAGATTTAACTCCTAAAACTTCCAGCTTATTATACATTATACAATATAATTATACAATATATATTATAGTTTTTATAGTATAAATAATACAGTATATTATTTAGTAGCTACAGTGTAAGTATTAGGAAAGGTGTAGTTATGAGTGAGAGTAATGTAAGTGTGGTTATGTAAGCTTAAGGATTTTTCTTTTCTTGTGCATTAATGAATTAATGATGTTATGACACGCAGGAAGTCATGAAAGCACCACACAGCCAGCTCTTACTTCTGACCTCTATAAAGACTGTAGTTTCTATACATTTCACACGTGTTGCATGGAAATAACTGACCTCATTCACTTTAAAGGTATTACTGTTTCAGTTCATGTGCTGCAGTACAGAACGCTCACGCCACAGGACGAATGTAAATGTCTATAATGGAAAATACTTCAAGAAAAAAAAATTCTCAGTTTTTGGGGGATGATGGAGATAGAAATCAGTTTTTTCTCTGCTCTGTAAATTATTCTGTAAAGGTTTTAAGATGTTGATGTAGAGATGAAGGACAAGCTGGTGATTAACGAGGCTAATGAAGACCTTATCTTAATGCTGGATATAAACCCGGTCATTATAGGAGCATAATCATTGTGGAATATGGGATCATAAGTGTGCAGAATTTTCCTGTACATTGGCCTCATTATATGACCATACAGAGCGATTATCGGACCTGATGACTCCCATGAGACTGAAACACAAACCATTATGGATCCACCAGCACACTTAACAGCAGGGAATAAATGCCTGTTTCTCTAAATGTAAACTCGTGTGGTTGTATGGAAAAGAGTTAAAGATGATTCATGAAGATCATCTCACCATAAAGAACATTTTTTTGGTGTTCTGTCTGCCTTGGGCCCGACCCGAGCCGTGTTCAGGTTCTGCTGTGTGTCAGGGTGTTATGATGTGAAAGTGCTAACGGCTGAAAGATCCCTGCTTTGTCCCGTGCAGGGTTCATGACTGGGTGGAGTTCTTTTTCATAGAAACTGGCTTTGGCCTGCGCACCCACCTTAATCTGTAATCAATAGCCTTTTTTGTTTTTTGAACGCTTGAGGACATGAACTTCCTCTATTTGTAGGGCAGGGCTGGATTTGTGGCTTTGCATTGAGAAAAGTGAAGTGAGTATTTTGGTCATGCGTATATAAGGGAGTGTACACAAGGCCATGATAAAAGCTGATGTAGCAGCTGCACTGGTACACACACACACACACACACACACAGATATCCGACCTCACAGCATCTCCATCCACGCACAGGTGAACTTCAAGTGACTCATCAGCGGCAGGTACTGAAACCAACTCACACACTCTGTGTCTCATACACATACTCAGCATATTACCATGGAGGTTCTTTTTCTGTGCTAGTGATGTAATATCTTACGTCTGTCTTCACACTGGCATTCTGTACATTTTATACAAGTTGTCTCTACTTACTAAAAATGTGAGTTATTTTTAGTTCTTTGGGTATGTTTCTCTACCTTGCCTGCTGGGTCAGAAATTACCCAACAGTTCCATTACCTTATATATTATTATTATTATTATTATTATTATTATCAGTAATAGTAGTAGTAGTAGTTTGTTTTAACATTACAGAGTGTTCCATCGTGAACATCATGTCTGTGCAATGGTAACAAACAGAGAAGATGTTATTCACAAAAATACACTTAATTTAAAATGTTCTCTTAATTAGGAAACACCTGCGAGGCTATTTCGTGACATGACTGCACACTGTACCCTACTTACAGTAACCGAGATAATAATTAATAATAACCGCTAACTTTAAGTAGCTGAAGAAGAGTTTAGTTATTTACAAATATTAAAGAGGACGTCGTTAATTACCTGAAAGCAACCAAAAACATGTGAAGCAGCAGGCGGGATATTAGCAGCTGACCTGCATGTTTTTGCTGTGTACGACTGGAGGTTTTGAAGATAGTAAAACTTTGTTTTTGCATGAACAATATCTGTTTAAAATGCACAAACCATACACTAGAACTGTCAGAACAGTTGACTTTAATAAATTCCCTCTCAATTTTCCTCTGGGATTAATAAAGTGATCTATTTTTCTAAACTACAATTACACATAAAAATAAACACTTGGTATCAGTGTCACTTTTACTGCAGACTGCAGCTGAAACCTTCTTACTAACGTATTTGTAAATCTGTTTAACTACTGTTAACTGTTCAGCTAAAATGTTTAAAGTTAGTCCTCTTCGTGCCGTAAAATATATTTTTGATATTTTCTTTCAGGTCAGATCACCAGTTCAACAAATAATTTTTAACAGCTCTCCTTAGCCATCTTCTTCTCCTTCTTCTTTTTTTTTTTTTTTTTAAGCTAATAGACTCTCATCCACAAGTTAATTCTGGCTGCAGTTCTGCTGCACTGAATATTCCCACCTAAATCTGTTTTTTCCTTATGAGATGGATTGCTTATGTAACTCTATTGTGCAATGCACCATGATTATACATTTCACACCCCACCGCCTCTGTTGTGGAGAAATAGTGGTTGAAACACTGTTCTTTCTCAAAATTACTCAAACATGGGTGGACCTAGTTTTATCTCTCTCTTTCTCTCTCTCTCTCTCTCTCTCTCTCTCTCTCTATTTCTATTTTTTCCATATCTTTCTTTCTCACCACTTGTGTGTTTTCTCAGTATCTCACATTCTCACTCGGTTGTGACAGAACATCTGCGATGTGTGAGAAGCTTCAGTGTTATTACAGCGTAACACTAATGACCTATTACACAGCCTTATATTAAAGGCTACAACAAAGTAAACAATCTAAAGTGCAATTATACAGATTACAGATCAAATTACGCTGAAATCTACAGAGCAATAAGCTCGATAATGGCTTGATGCCTGGTATCATTTCTCTTAATGCTGATGTCAGTACACCAGTAGATTTGAGATGACTGATGATGTAAGCTAGGACACTTCTTCCTGACATCACTGGACTCTTGACTTTCCTGCTGTTGCTATGGGTTTGGGTGCAGTTTTCCCGATTAGAATGCACCTCTGTCTGTGTTTGGATGGTGCAACTGAGACAGAAGACGTCGTGTTTTCCTCTGATATACTGCTGCTGTTTTTCATAAGCAGTGCAGTGAATTTACAGTTTTTGGTGTTTATGTAATATGTTACTCTCTATCATTCCATTTTTCCCTCCCTCTCTCTCTCGCTCTCTCTCTCTCTCTCTCTGTATCTCTCTCTTTCCTCACGAACTCAGTGAGGAAGCAAGTAGCCCACATCATATCGTCATGGAAACAGCATGTGAGAGTTAGCAAGAGGGAATGAGCAGCGAGAGGGAGGGAGAGGGACGGAGAACAAGTAGGAACTGCATTAGAAAACAAGCACAGTCTCCAGAACCATCTGAAAGGTAGGTAACAGGGGCTGTTAGGACGGGACTTAATCTAGCTCATGTGCAATTAAACCTGGAGGGACATTTCTCCAGGACTAGGCAGCGCCGTGGACGCTGTACGCAGATGATGTTGCAGTATTGTGTATTTTGTCCAGGTGACCCACGACTGTGACAATACAACTTGTGTATGCCCTTATCTGCTTGTTTTTCACTTGTGCGTAGCATAATGATCATCGCTGTCAGTGTGTTTGGGCATCACACGGTTACTGCGTTTCATAATGTCCTTCATTAGGCATGCGTGTTTACTCAAATACGACATTCCTGAGAGATGTGTCGCAGCCACAAGCAAGGCTTCTGCACTCTAGAAATATAGCTTCATATTATGATGATGATGATGTAACCAGGCAACATCATAAATTTTATTGCATGCACATGTAAATACATGTGAGAGCTGAAATTTGTGTTTGGTAAGTTGAATTATTTATTACGTCTTTAACGTGTTCACGCTCGGAAAGATTCAGATCTTTACGATGAAAAAAACATTAAAGTTTTTGTTGTGAAAGAGAAATTTACAGGTATAAGAGATAAATGTTGGTTTTGTAAATTATGAATGTCCACAGATCACATTTTGGTGAAAACACTCTCAGTGTCTTGTTGTGTTTAGGGACCATTTTGAATAAATATGGATCTTAGCAGTGATCCTCCTTTGTAGAGGAAGCATTTAGTCAACATGATGATGTGCATCTATAGCACAAACAACCCTCCTGCCATAGCACAACGCAATCGCTACAGGAATGTCTGCTGCTTGTTTCAGTATCAGGTGTTAGAAGTCCAAATGCAAATTTTCACGGCTGTCTTTTGAAAAAAGTCATTTAATGCAGCTTATGTCTCTCTCATGCGATACTTTTATGATCATTCTTATGATGATGTTTCACCGTTTCTGCTCTGATGTATTGTTTATGTGACACACAGTTATTACAGCATGAACGTATGTGTATAGGCACAGGGAGAGAGGACGAGCAAAAATTGGAGAAATTCAAGAAATAATGCATTTTCAGTATAAACTACAAAAGCCAAAAAGGTGAAATTAATCAGAGATAATCATAAAGTTCATCATGATCCAGATGGTGAAGAATATTTCATGCAAGTATTCTTTTACCCATCTATTCTCTCCGATGCACATACTGAGCTAACACTTACGGTTTTTAATAGCTCATCATTTGCTCTATAAAAAATCTATAAGCTACTGTTGAGTCTCATTTTGGGTCTGTTCATGTTCTGTGTATGGATGAACAGGTAACTGTTGCCATGGTGAACACCCACTTGTGTGCCATACAAAGACATAGGCTAATATTTTCTCTTTTTCTTTCCCTTTCAAAGCCTCAAAACTATTGGCACACTATCTATCTCTTGGACCTTCTAGCAACTATTAAATAACTACTGAAGAATATTTGCTGTACCAGACTGATTCTCACTGCTACTGCAGGTTGTGAAATTCTCACAATGCCCTGAATGTCCATAAGTCCAAGGAACTGATGGAATCTCTTTGGCTCTGAAAAAAAAAGCAGTTTTCACACAACTGTCCCACCTGAAAGACAAAGACAAAGTTCTCTCTGGAAGAAGAATGGAGCACACAACCTTGTTTTGTCCATCTCAGACTTGGAAAGGCCCTAATGTTTCGACGTTTTCATCTGAGTGGGATGATACGTTGAACTCCTACCTGTTGGCACCTGATGTGATTAAACCTCCTCCACAATTCCAAGATCCAGAGGAACCATGCCAGGCCACACCTACTAACGTAACTGTCATTAGAAAGAGGGATAAAGACACAGTCAGGACAGGCGCCATGCAAAAAGAGCGCAGGAGCAGACCTGTCAGTGCCATCGAACACCACAGACGTTCATTATCACTTTCCACAGCCATCACCTCCAACCCAGGTGCAACACGGCGCCGGTGTGAAAGCTATGCCCTGTCATATCCCAGCAGCAGCTCCGACGACAGTGGCAGTGATAGCACTTCTGTGAGGAGAGGAGATCGCCTTCCTGATGCAGTGCCTCAGCACAAGGCTCGGAGCATTGTTTTGAGAAAAGCTAAAAGGAAACCGACCCCACCTACACGGACAGTGTCGCTGCCCAGACTCACAGATGTGACGCATCCAGAGCGTAGAACACAGAGTCTCTACATTTCCAATGATGCACAGAATGTCATGCTCCTTCCAGATCTTATTCCATTATCTAAGGAAGAAGCCGGTGACCCCGGGAAGACCGCGCTCGCTCCCGAAGCACCAGGAGAGGTTCCAGTGAATCAGGCCATCTCCAGTCACAGGCCACTAAAAGACCTAAGGTCTAGTGAACCATGCAAGTCTAGCACTTCCTCTGTGGGATATCCTCTAAACGAACCTGCAAAAGTCTCTTCCAACTCCGACTGCAACAACTCCCCATCATCCTCTCGCTCTTCTCCCTCTCAGCCTTCTATCTCCTCCCCTACCAAACCACCTGGCTCAGCCTCGCCCTCCAGTGGCTACTCGAGCCAGTGTGAGACTCCTACTCAGCCGACCGCTATTACAACAGGAGTCTGCAGAATGCGGCCCAAACATTCTGGTGCTGTTCCTGGCCAACATATCCGAAACTGCAGATCAAGATTATCCCTGCAGTTACCTGAGACACAAGCGGTTAGCCCGAACCCAGAACCTTCTGTCGTCCTGCCAAAAGTCAACCGCCGTTACTCTGATGCCTCACACCCGAAGCAGAGGCTGAGTAACAGCATGCTGATAATGCCTGTGGTGACTCAGGAAGACCTGAACAATGTGCGCTTGCGCTCAGTCAGCAGCTCTGACCTAGACACCACAGCTGTCATTGAGGAAGAGAATGAAAGGGATGCAGGCTCTGTTGCTGCTCAGAACAGCCCAAAAAACAAACCCCCTGTAGCACCCAAGCCACCTGTGTCTAAAAGACCACCTTGTGCAGCAGCAGTGACTAATTCTAGCACAACTTCTGCTGCAGATCCGAAGGTAACCAATGCCAATTACGGACAAAGCAGCGTTTTTTCAATGGTTAACAAAGTTAAGCCCAAGGTTGTTCTTCCATCCTCATCAAACGCCAGTAGTGACCATAAGCAGCAATCTCAAGAGCATATGAAGGAGACAAGTCGCTTACAATCCCAGTGTAGTTCCGATTATACAAATGCGTTGTCCTTCAAACCTGCTACTGACGCCAAACCGAGCGAGCCACAGAAGAAGAGAAGAGCACCGGCCCCTCCGGTTTCAAAGAGACCCAATACAGTCTACTTACCCTGTGATAACACGTCCGTACTGGAGAAGCATGTCCAGTCACCTCCGAATTATTCAAAGCCAGAGAGTTCTCAGCGAGAATACCACGTCACGGTGTATGGACTCATTCCAACTTGCTCAGAAGTTGATGAAAAAGTACCACCAAATGTAACTGGTACGTCATTTGCAATGATTAGAACATTTAGAAAGTAAAAGTTTTAAAAGATTTGCTCACAAAACATTTATTTTGATTTCTCTACACCAGAATATGAATTCTATGATAAAGAGGATGGGCAAGTGCCAGAAATCGGTGCTCTTCATTTGGTGAATGAAGAGGATGAGGTTTTTCTTCACAAGCCCTCCTCTCACACAACAGAGGACCTTTTCACCATTATTCACAGGTAAAGTAGAAGTTTTCCCTACAGTATTCATCCTCTCGTTTGATACGCTACATGTGTAATTTTCTTTTCTCTTTCGTAATCATTTGGCAGGTCGAAGAGGAAACTCCTGGGTCGTAAAGACTCTTTAGATAACAAGCAAGGTGACTTTGGCACTCACACTCTCGGCGGTGTTTCTAAGTCTACTTCCCAGAACGACAACTTCATGGCTCTTCTGAGAAGGACGAGAAGTGCCAAGGCCAGCTGCGGGAGTCGAATCTCAGCTGCAGAACTTCTGAGGAGCTCGAAACCTGCAGCAGCTACCGGCTCCACGGATCTGACCAGTTACAAAAAACACAACATGATGCAATCTCACGGTCCTTGAACTGTCATTGTCATCGATGCTGTTTTGGCTGAATATCACATTGTCACAGTATTGCTCGCTTAAGCTTGTGAACAATCTGCTTGTATAAAAAACACCTGCTGTTTGAAATTTTCAGAAATCTGACAGTTTAGATATTGTTTAATCTTTAAAACTAAAAACCTTCTTTGGTAACTAAAGATTATGACGTGTAAAATGAGTAAAAGATTTATATTCTGCAAATTGCAAATGTTAACATAAAGAGCTGGCTTTATATTGTCTAAATGTTAGTTATACTTTACGTTATATTATAAAATGTATTTGTCTCTACTGCCTTGAGTGGAATTTTGTGAAACAGCACAGTAATGCTGTATATTATTGACTGTTTTCAGAACATACCATACTGTAGATCTATTCAAAGTATTAAATTTCTATCCATATGGGACAATTGTTTTTCTTGTACACAAGATGCGTTGAACATTATAATTATAACAAAATAGTTTATTCTGTTCACTGCAGTACAATATAAATACACATTGTGATTATTCACTTCCATAAATATGCTCTAACAAACAATTTAAACGTCCTAGTCATTAGGGAAAGTGTGATATCTAAGGCAGAGCTTGCAAAAGTAATGAGAAGGAATTAATATAATCTTCAGGTCACTCGGATAATCTGTAGTGCTGTCATACACCTGATACGGCTGGACTGAAGGGATTACATGCAACATGACAACCTGTAAAATGCAAACACTTTATAGCGTTGTTTATTTCATGGAATAGATTACAGTTTTTTTTTTTCTGGGTTTGGACAATCTTAAATGGACAACACCGACTATGTGAAATATGTGAAGTTCAGCTGCATTATGGAAGGACTGCGTAGTTCTTACGGCACCTCTTTCAGCTTGGGTAAGTGTATCTGAGCAATATATAAGCGTTTCTGAAATAATATTAACAGAGCAGGAAGAAGAAGGTGTGTGTGTAGTCTATTTTTTTATATGATTCAGAGAGAAACCTGCGTTTGTAAATGCGATATAATACATACAAATCATAGTGAAGTGCTTGTTTTTACTCACACACATACAGTGGATGTTCTACATATATTCCTATTTATACTGTGAAATCAATTTAGAGTTAATTTATCAATAAAGAATACTAATAAAGTCATCATTCAATAAACTGAACTTTCTTATATTCAGATTAGACTTCAGATAATACAACAAAAAAATGGAAGCAGCAAACAGTAAAAAAAAAAAAGCTTAATATAGCACATTTTTAATATAATCCTTTTACAAATGCTTGTGTAATATCTCTTGTAGAAATTGTAAATTTTTTTAAATCATTTTAATCACTTTCTAATTATAATATAATTTCAATCAATTTCTAATTATAATTAGCATGAAATTATTTATAAAGTGGTAAATTTGACACTTTTAAATCTTTTTCAGTCAAAATTTCTAGACTTTTTTCTCTTTCAGCCCAAAACGGAAAGTGCTGCTACGTAAGTGAAACAAACACTGAGAGATTTTATACATATAGTAGTTTTTGAAACGCCTTTTTGTGCACGTTGCTTTGCCTTTGGTTTGATCCAGTATTTTATCACAATACCTGAAATGCTGCTTGGATGAAGACACAACTAACCATACACACTCTTTTACAGCATCAGAGGGTTAATGGAAAAACAGAACACGTTGCAGTGTAGTACATCAGGTGTCTGGTCTCAGGTGATGGGATTCTGTGATGTTGCAGCTGAATGTGTGGCTGGTCTACGGCATGCTAACCGTCACTGTAAAAGAACAAAAATTTCTCTATGTACCACATGGATCCTGGTTTCTTTGGTTCTTCCTGGTGAACCTCAGCAACCCGTATATGGTTCAGGCCAGTATATTCAGGGTTGGAGTGTTAGGCCCATGGTCTTGTGACTCCATGTTTGCCAAGGCCATGCCTGGCGTCGCAGCTAAACTAGCTGTGCAGAGGATCAACCGAGACCAGGCCCTGTCTCTGGGTATCACGTTTGACTACGTCATCCTGGAAGAAGATTGTCAGACGTCGATAGCCCTGAAGGACTTTATGGGTTACTACACACGAGCCTCTGCATTCTTAGGGCCCATAAACCCTGGATACTGTGAGGCAGCATCTCTGCTCGCCAGGAACTGGAACAAGGCACTCTTATCCTGGTCCTGCGTGAACTATGAGCTAGAGAGCTCATCACGTCACCCGACGTTCTCCCGCACCATACCCTCTCCCATCTGGGTGCTGAAGACTGTGGCACACCATTTCCACTGGGCAAACATAGCCATCGTAGCCTCAGCTGACTACATGTGGGTCGACACGTCCTACAAGGTAGCTGATGCCTTAAGGAGCTATGGCTTCCCTGTCAGGACGCTGCTCTCCACTAGCAGTGACCCTGCCAGCATACGCAGCTCCCTCGCCACCATCAGGAAGATGAAGGAGCTTCGCAGTAAGTGACAATGAATCTGATAATAACCGCTCCAAACCCTCTGTAATGGTGATAGTAGTGCAGTGAGCAATAAATGATCCATGTGCATGCTAGTAGACAAACGTCAGTCTGGAAGTCAGTGTACTCAATTAAAAATAAAAAAAATCTGCTACTTTTAAAAATATTAAAATGAAATTATTTTTAACTGGTAAAATGAAGTTAATGTCATCATTTCTTGTGAAAAGTAACGTTTATTATTTATCTAGAACTGTTGATTTTCATTGATGTCGTTTTGTCTGAAATCATCACTCAGTCTCTGTAAGTTTGCTGCTCGTATACTTGACTAGCGCTACATCATTTGCTAATGAACTAATCAGAAGTAAAATATCCTGTAAATAACCAATATTTACCATTAGCTAGAATCTGACTTGCTAGCCAGTTAATTACGTTAGCTACTGGAGTTGATGCTGAGGTAGGGCCAGGACGCTCATCCTCAACTCCCACACTGCAGTGCGGTGGATTATCTGTCTTCAGACGCACACGGATAGCTACAGCGCTAACTGCACTGTGTAGCATGAGAAGGTCGAGCAGATGATGAACTGATTCATGATTATTGATAGTTTTTTCTACATTTGTGAACTGAGCGCATGTGATTGTTAGTGTACAGTCACTAGCTGGATGACAGTAGAAGAGACCTTCGAGATTTGTAATGAGAACTTTGAACAGTTCAGTAAATTATAAATTATCCAATGCTCCAACTGACAACCCTGAGAAATAATGAGTAAAAAATGATAATGTCTCTCATTAACAGAACTTTTTTGTTTCTACACAGTGGTGATCCTCTGCATGCACTCTGTCCTGATCGGAGGGAAAACTCAGAAGCTGCTGCTGGAGACGGCTCTGGACATGCACTTGACCGATGGCTCGGTGGTGTTTGTGCCCTATGATACACTGCTCTACAGCCTGCCATACAAGGAGGTGACTCATCCCGCATTGCACAACAACAGCAAGCTAAGACTGGCCTACGACGCTGTGCTGACGATTACAATGGACTCAGAGGAGAATTCTTTCTACAAGGCCTACCAGGATGCCGTCAGGTCCAAAGAGGTGCCTGCAAACATTAAACCTCATGAGGTACAACGCCTGGGATTTTACCCCAATACTTCCTGCATGTCCTTCACAGCTTTAAGTTAAATATACTGCATACTGAGGTGTCTTTATGTGAGGAGTTACTCACTTTGGACCGTGCTGTTGTAGAGAAATAATCCATTTCAAGCTGATAACAGTCTCACACCACCCCGGCCTGAAGTGGTTTCTTCCTCTCACACCACAGCAGTTCACCAAAGATTACAATTTTTAATTTATTAACGAACATTTCATGTTACGGAACGTCCATGAGACAAGTTAGTTCCTTATGTTATAGCAGTCGTTCCTTCACCAGCCTCTCTTTCTCTCTCTCTCTCTCTCTTTCTCTCTCTCTCTCGAAGTAAAAAAGGCAAAAAAAAACATACGCAGCTTATCATGTTACCAAGAAACCGCAAAGAAGCGTAAACTCCTCTGTCCTGAAGAGTCAGAAAACTTACTGACTGTTACAAAGCACTGACACTGGAGACTCCTTCCATAAAATGTTACATAAATTAATAAATCTCCTAATAAAAACTTCACTATATCAATGATTATAACTTTTTCTTTGTTAAAATCAGTTTATTATTAGGTTTAGATTATGTGGTGCGTCCGCTGTACACGTTCCTGTGAATGAGCTGTTACTATAGAAACGATAATGTGTCAGAATGAGAGAGTTAATATAAACCTGTGATTAGCGTTAGAGCAGTAACTACTGTCAGAGCTGCTGTTATAGAAAATTAATCAACTCTTTCAGATTCAAGAATTAAACTGTGCTGAGGTGTAAATGAAGCGAATTCGCTCGGTTATAAAATTACATTACGGCAGTTCTCCATTGCTCTATAGATGTATTGTTTCTGCAGCGGTAAGACGTGGTATCTGCCTCCCCTGTAGGTGTCTCCTCTCTTTGGCACCATTTACACCTCCATCATCTTCATGGCCAATGCTCTCCAGAATGTTCGTGAGTCTGCATCCTGGCTTTCGGGGGCAAATCTAGCTCGTCACACTGGGAATATGGTGTTCCAAGGTTTCAGTCAGAGGATTCGCACCAACGGTTCTGGAGTGAGTCTTCTGGACTATGTGGTGCTGGATACAGATGGCCATTCCTGGGAACTGCATCCCACTCACAGCGTGGACATACATGCTAACGTCGTTCGCTACCTCGGTAGACCTGTCCACTTCCCTGGCGGCGTTCAGCCCAAAGCTGACTCCAGATGTTGGTTCACACCTGGAGGACCTCTTTGTACCAGAGGTAGGCCTAAGTTTGGAAAAGTACATGGGTTCGGTTCACTACTTTCATAGTAGCATTAGTATTCTAATTAAAATGCGATTTGGAAACATTAATTTAACAGATCCTTTTCTCCTGCACCAGGAGTGGACCCGCTCGTACTGTTCGAGGTGTTCATGTCAGCACTTCTCCTAATATTTTTCATAACTAGTCTCGGATATTGTACACGGTAGGAATACTATAAGCTACTTCTATCATTTTTTACTACTTATTTTCATCTTAGTGTCTTGTACATATTTATTTTACTCATGCTTCCTGCTGATTTAAAATGCAGACGTCGCCTCAATCAAATTAGAATGGTTCGAGGTCCCAATAAGATCCTCCTCACTCTGGACAACGTGACCTTCATCAATCCCTCTCTCAGTAACAAGGTCAGTCCCATACTGATGACGAGACACACCAACATGTACTTTTGAATTATCCTTGTGATTAATTTATCGGTTCCTCAGGACAATATCCTGTCATTTATGGAGGTTTTTTGCCTTTACGTTAAGTGAATGTGAAATCCACTGATCAGTGATTAGATTACAATTAACTGTATTTTAAATTCACATAATTTTTGTACTTCTCTCCAGTTGCTAGTGTATATTTCTACTCATTTTTATTTCTGCCTTTTCTTCATTCCATGTATTATTGTCATAGCATTGTATTGTTATTATTGTATGTTATTATTGTTTATGTTATTATTGTTATGCTGAAATCAGTGCTTGAGTCCTGACTAAGTTTCCCATCAGCCACTGCACCTCACCGGATCACATCATATGACCTTGTGCGCCTGTGTCACATTTTTGTTAATGAGCTCTTAAGTATTTAAGTCACATCTTCATCTTCACATCTTCATTCACATTTTAATGTGAATGTGAATGTAAAAATCACCTGTTTTAATCATCCTTCGACTCCATCACATGACAATTATAAAGAACAAAAAACCCTGAAAAAACTAATACAATTAAATATGAACGATTTGTTTAACAAACAAGCAGACAGGACTACAAATCGGCTCGTTTTAATCTGCTCTCAAGTAGGACACAGCATCCTTTATTCGGCTTCAAGTTTGAATTCATGAGTGACATTTTTAATAATTTAAACCCGCCTCTCTATGAATCTGATTTAGAAAGTGAGTCCAGACGACGGTAAAGGAGAGACGGAGAGATGTTTGTCAGAAAAGGACAGCAGAATGAATTCACCCGTCTCCACCTCCAACAATGCTGAGCCCAGCTATGAAAACTCCAATGTGGCCATATTTGAGGTAAAAGAAAAAGCGTCTTTTATCTCCTGCTTTAATCTGATTTATATTTACTCAGGCAGGAGAACATATTTTCATGGTTTTATTGCGGTTCTGTACAGGGGGATTGGGCTTGGCTGAAGCGGCTGCCATCCGGACACTTTAGATCAATAAATCCAAAGACGAGTGACATCTTTGAACTGGTGTGTTTCTTTTATTGATGTCGTTATAATAAGAAAATTATGCCTTTTAAATATTCTGACAAAACCGTCTCCCAAACAGATGAGAGATATCCGTCATGAGAACCTGAATCCATTCTTGGGGTTCTTTCATGACCGTGGTATCTTTGCCATCGTAACTGAGTTCTGCTCTCGTGGAAGTTTAGAGGACTTGCTTCGCAATGCAGATGTTAAACTGGACTGGATGTTCAAGTCTTCACTGCTACTGGACCTTATCAAGGTATCCAGCGCAGATGGCACACTATGAGGCTGTTGAAAAGATGATTATTGTTTCAGGGTGAAAACTTTAGTACTTCTGAAGCAGCCGCGACTCGTGAACATGGATTTTGTTGCTGCAGGACGACATTAATGATGACAAACAAAATGAAATGGAGATGCTTTCACACTTGACTTGCTACAGGCTCCTATCTAGTGAAATTTTAGAGTAACACAGTTTTCTTCCTTTTCTTTGCGTGGAGAAACAAGGTCACCGTGGTGCGCACGCATTTCTGACGTACGAATATTATCCACTCCATAATCCCCTTTTCCTCTATCAATCTTTACAATATATCCTACAATAGAAACAGTTCTGTACATCACACACTCTGTCTGCACTTAAACGCTGCCTTTTTTATTAGAAATTTGAAGTAGATTTAATTCAAACAGTATAATTGCAGCTACTGAGTATTTTAAACTAGCTCAATTTGGAGTAAAAAAAAAAAAAACCCTGAAACCCTGGTCATTAACCGTTCTGTCCGCTGCTCCTCTGCTGAAGATGTTTACAGAGCGAGCATGGGGCAGCATGATTCCAGCCCCAGTGGACCTCTATTTATTAGCGCTTGTTGCAGTTCCTATGTTTGACCACTAGGTGCAATAATAACTCTATGGAGATAAATGGGGCAGTGAGCTCGCTGCACCACGATCACGCAACGGGAATAAAGGCGAGCGAATCAACAAACCATCGGCTTATATCTGTCAAATAGTGACTTTTTTTTAAATTACCACTCAAAAGAGGTAATTAACATCTCGATGGAATTTAAAATGTGTGGATTTGTGAATGAAGGTTAACATTTGTTGATGGCTCTAAAGAACAAAATACATAAAATGATAAAATACTACTTATTACACATTCTTACTGAACTCTACGACACACAGAGTATTTCACGAACTACTTTCAATTACCCAAACGCTGTATTACATAAACGCAAAGATAAAAGTGTGACTATTTCCAATATCAGAAATTAACTTTACCTTAATTTGGGTTTGTCAGGGCATGAAGTATCTTCACCACAGGGGTGTGTGTCACGGCCGACTCAAGTCCCGTAACTGTGTTGTAGACGGACGATTTGTACTGAAAGTAACCGATTACGGTTACAATGAAGTTCTCCACGCCCAAAAGTTCCCCTACACAGGACCTAAAGCGGAGGGTAAGTGTTCTGCTTAGTTCATAAGTCAGCGCAGGACTGCTGCATTTACACAAACACCATCCTTACAGCGAGTAAACATCCATCACAGTAACAACAAAATGCAAACACACTGACTGGAATTAAATAGCAACAGAAAGTGTTTTTATAACATTCATAAGGTATTCATAAGGTTCTAAGAAGGTTAGGCTGTGATGTTTCTGCAACGTGTTAAACTCATCTGCTGTTATAATGCTTCATAATCTTATTACAATGTTAAAAACTTTCACAAAACATTCACAGGTAGACAAAAACTTACGGAAATGTTAGTGTTAATGTTTCTACAGCTAACAATGTTGCA
The DNA here is from genome assembly GCF_027358585.1 of Pangasianodon hypophthalmus. Taxonomy (NCBI): domain Eukaryota; kingdom Metazoa; phylum Chordata; class Actinopteri; order Siluriformes; family Pangasiidae; genus Pangasianodon; species Pangasianodon hypophthalmus. The sequence goes on along the minus strand of NC_069724.1, from coordinate 199,297 downwards.
GCAACGTTGTAGAAATGTGTACAAACTTTATATAAAAATTGTTCTCAGAACAAACAGAAAAAATAAGTTTATTGAAGTCCAGAAAGGTTCTGCTAAGCTAAAATTGTCGAGTTGTCAGGATTCACCATGAGCATCGCCACTGAAAGTTTCGTGGCTGATCACAGACATTTTCTCACGTACAGAGGAGAGAGTCTCTGGCTGTGACTTTCATTCACGTATGTTTGTTAAAAAAATAATTAAAAAAACAAATAAAATAGTTAAGAATAATTTTTAAAAAGAAAGAAGAAAAATGGGTTAAATCAAAGGCGTGCATGGCAAAGTTCTTAAAGAAATAGTGGATATCACAGTAGCATGACTTATAGTTCAGTTATGTATCTACATCTTATGGGTGGTGTCTCTGTGTGTGTGTCTGTGTGTGTGTGTGTGTGTGTGTCTGTCTGTGTCTCTGTGTGTTTGTGTGTGTGTGTGTGTGTCTGTCTGTGTCTCTGTGTGTGTGTCTGTCTGTGTGTGTGTGTGTTTCCCTGGGGGCCCTTTTTAAATGGTTTGTTCCAGGCTATATACACAGCAGGCCAGAGCACGACACAGCTGGGCGATGTGACAGAAATATCATATCCTGATACTTGTAGACATTTCTACAATTCACAACATGTATCACGATATACAGTATACTCTATTAGCTAATAACTAGCAGTGCGTTTAAAAAAGAACTGTGAAACTAAGCTTGATTATATTTTTATTTAAGGTCTACAAAAAAATATATTGACACTACAAAGGAAATAAAAAAATCAGAAAAAATCAGCAATTTGAAAGATTATATGTATATATTTTAAATGTAATCGAATCGGCTGCATCAATTTCATTTAGTTTGTAATTATACAAATTATTATAAAGTATATCCACGATGTTGCAGGAATGTGTGTTGTGCTAAGCTGAGTATGATATGGATATTATATCATCCTGTTGCTCAGCCCTAGTGTGTCGTGTTAAATGTTTCTGAGCCGCGTGAGCTGCGCTGTGTATCGGTCTTCACACAGATCTGCTGTGGACCGCTCCTGAACACTTGCGTACTCCGCACCCCGGACAGTTTGGTACCTATGAAGGTGACGTGTACAGCTTCTCCATCATCGTGCAAGAGGTGGTGCTGAGAGGGCCTCCATTCTTTATGCTCCACATGCCTGCTGAGGGTGAGCCATAAACTCATCAGCATGAAGAAATGCTTACACACAGACACTAATGTGACTTATAATGAAAAAATAACCCTAATGGGGCGCAGTGCCATAATTATGTTCATATTTATTTACCTGGAAGATCCTTTTATACACAATATCTTACAAAGCATGCAAGCGTCGAGCACATAAACAATCTGCAAGGATTCATAACCTGAATGATGAAAGACTAATGCTTGTGTGTAGGAGTAAAGAGAAATAACGCTAATTGTTTTATTATATGATGTAAAGGTGGATCTCTGGATTAATTTTAGGAGTTTTAGTGAAATATCATTATCCAGTTTATTAGCAGATCGACTGAGGTTCTACTGAGCTGTGTATTCATACTTGTGGAGTGTTTTGGAAAGTTTTAATCCCAACTGGTGCACTATTGTCTACAGAAATCATCCAGAAGATAAAGAAACCTCCTCCACTGTGCAGGCCAGTGGTTTCTCCTGACTACGCTCCTATGGAATGCATTCAGCTCATCAAACAGTGCTGGAACGAACAGCCAGATCGACGACCTGCCTTTGATGAGATCTTCGAGCAGGTGACGCTCTCCTTAGCTCAGCTCAAACAGCAATCAGGAGAATCAATAAATTCATTTCTAATTCTTCCATAGCATCAGGTGTGGAAAAAGAAATTATACCTGAAGTGAAAGTGTTTAAAATCTTACTGGATTAATAGTAGAGGTATTCAGCCAAAAGTATACTCAAGATAGAGTACATATTAAAGTAAAATAAACATTTTTAACTGTTCAACTGAGGTTAATATCATGTTTTCATGTGAAAAGTAACTTTTATTACTTATCTAAAACTGTTAGATCGTTAGTTTTAAAGCAACTACGCCATTTTGTCTGAAATCATCACTCAGTCTCTGTAAGTTTGCTGCTCGTATACTTGACTAGCGCTACATCATTTGCTAATGAATTAATCAGAAGTAAAATAACGAATATTTACCATTAGAATCTGACCTGCTGCCTAGCCAACTATGTTAGCTACTGGAATTGATGCTAGTCTAACCTGGCGTTAACAAAGAATACAGTGTTTTTCTGAGAAATTCTATTACTATTCAATGTGTTCCCCCATTTTCAATGTCAGTGTCAGCGTCAGTGTCAGCGTTAGTGTCAGTGTCAGTTTCAGCATCAGCGTTAGTGTCAGTGTCAGTTTCAGCGTTAGTGTCAGCGTCAGCGTCAGTTTCAGCATCAGTGTCAGTGTCAGTGTCAGTGTCAGCGTCAGTGTCAGCGTCAGCGTCAGTGTCAGCGTCAGCGTCAGTTTCAGCGTCAGCGTTAGTGTCAGTGTCAGCGTCAGTGTCAGCGTCAGCGTCAGTGTCAGCGTCAGTGTCAGTGTCAGTGTCAGCGTTAGTGTCAGTGTCAGCGTCAGTGTCAGTGTCAGCGTCAGTGTCAGTGTCAGCGTTAGTGTCAGTGTCAGCGTTAGTGTCAGTTTCAGCGTCAGCGTCAGCGTTAGTGTCAGCGTCAGTGTCAGCGTCAGTGTCAGTTTCAGCGTCAGTGTCAGTGTTAGTGTCGGTTTCAGTGTCAGTGTCAGCGTCAGTGTCAGCGTCAGTGTCAGTTTCAGCGTCAGTGTCAGCGTTAGTGTCGGTTTCAGCGTCAGCGTCAGTGTCAGTGTCAGCGTTAGTGTCAGTGTCAGTGTCAGCGTTAGTGTCAGTGTCAGTTTCAACATCAGCGTCAGCGTCAGCGTCAGTGTCAGTGTCAGTGTCAGCGTCAGCGTTAGTGTCAGCGTCAGCGTCAGCGTTAGTGTCAGTGTCAGTGTCAGCGTTAGTGTCAGTGTCAGTGTCAGCGTTAGTGTCAGTGTCAGTGTCAGCGTTAGTGTCAGCGTCAGTGTCAGTTTCAACATCAGCGTCAGCGTCAGTGTCAGCGTCAGTGTCAGCGTCAGCGTCAGCGTCAGTGTCAACATCAGCGTCAGTGTCAGTGTCAGTTTCAGTGTCAGCGTTAGTGTCAGTTTCAGCGTCAGTGTCAGTTTCAGCGTCAGCGTCAGCGTTAGCGTCAGCTTCAGCGTCAGCGTCAGCTTCAGCGTCAGCTTCAGCGTCAGTTTCAGCGTCAGCGTCAGCTTCAGCGTCAGTTTCAGCGCCAGCGTAAGCGTCAGCGTCAGTTTCAGCGTCAGCGTCAGTTTCAGCGTCAGCGTCAGCGTCAGTTTCAGCGTCAGCGTCAGCTTCAGCGTCAGCGTCAGCGTCAGCGTCAGTTTCAGCGTCAGTTTCAGCGTCAGCGTCAGCGTCAGTTTCAGCGTCAGCGTCAGCGTCAGTTTCAGCGTCAGCATCAGCGTCAGCTTCAGCGTCAGCGTCAGCTTCAGCGTCAGCGTCAGTTTCAGCGTCAGTTTCAGCGTCAGTGTCAGCGTCAGTTTCAGCGTCAGTGTCAGCGTCAGCGTCAGTTTCAGCGTCAGTTTCAGCGTTAGCGTCAGTTTCAGCGTCAGCGTCAGTTTCAGCGTCAGTTTCAGCGTCAGCGTCAGTTTCAGCGTCAGCGTCAGTTTCAGCGTCAGCGTCAGTTTCAGCGTCAGTGTCAGCGTCAGCGTCAGTTTCAGCGTCAGTTTCAGCGTTAGCGTCAGTTTCAGCGTCAGCGTCAGTTTCAGCGTCAGTGTCAGCGTCAGCGTCAGTTTCAGCGTCAGTTTCAGCGTCAGCGTCAGTTTCAGCGTCAGCGTCAGCGTCAGTTTCAGCGTCAGCATCAGCGTCAGCTTCAGCGTCAGCGTCAGCTTCAGCGTCAGCGTCAGTTTCAGCGTCAGTTTCAGCGTCAGTGTCAGCGTCAGTTTCAGCGTCAGTGTCAGCGTCAGCGTCAGTTTCAGCGTCAGTTTCAGCGTTAGCGTCAGTTTCAGCGTCAGCGTCAGTTTCAGCGTCAGCGTCAGTTTCAGCGTCAGCGTCAGTTTCAGCGTCAGTGTCAGCGTCAGCGTCAGTTTCAGCGTCAGTTTCAGCGTTAGCGTCAGTTTCAGCGTCAGCGTCAGTTTCAGCGTCAGTGTCAGCGTCAGCGTCAGTTTCAGCGTCAGTTTCAGCGTCAGCGTCAGTTTCAGCGTCAGCGTCAGCGTCAGTTTCAGCGTCAGCGTCAGTTTCAGCGTCAGTTTCAGCGTCAGTGTCAGCGTCAGCGTCAGCGTCAGCGTCAGTTTCAGCGTCAGTGTCAGCGTCAGTTTCAGCGTCAGTGTCAGCGTCAGTTTCAGCGTTAGTGTCAGTGTCAGCGTCAGCGTCAGTGTCAGTGTCAGTGTCAGCGTCAGCGTCAGTTTCAGCGTCAGCGTCAGCGTCAGCGTCAGCGTCAGCGTCAGCGTCAGCGTCAGTTTCAGCGTCAGCGTCAGCGTCAGCGTTAGTGTCAGTGTCAGCGTCAGCGTCAGCGTCAGCGTCAGTTTCAGCGTTAGTGTCAGTGTCAGCGTCAGTTTCAGCATCAGTTTCAGCGTCAGCGTCAGTTTCAGCGTCATCGTCAGTGTCAGTTTCAGCATCAGTGTCAGTGTCAGCGTCAGCGTCAGTGTCAGTGTCAGTTTCAGCATCAGTGTCAGTGTCAGTGTCAGTGTCAGCGTCAGCGTCAGTTTCAGCGTTAGTGTCAGTGTCAGCGTCAGCGTCAGTGTCAGTGTCAGCGTCAGTGTCAGCGTCAGCGTCAGCGTCAGTGTCAGCGTCAGCGTCAGTGTCAGCGTCAGCGTCAGTTTCAGCGTTAGTGTCAGTGTCAGCGTCAGCGTCAGTGTCAGTGTCAGCGTCAGTGTCAGTGTCAGCGTCAGCGTCAGCGTCAGCGTTAGTGTCGGTTTCAGCGTCAGTGTCAGTGTCAGCGTTAGTGTCAGTGTCAGCGTTAGTGTCGGTTTCAGCGTCAGCGTCAGCGTTAGTGTCAGCGTCAGTGTCAGTGTTAGTGTCAGTGTCAGTGTCAGTGTCAGCGTTAGTGTCGGTTTCAGTGTCAGTGTCAGCGTCAGTGTCAGCGTCAGTGTCAGTTTCAGCGTCAGTGTCAGCGTTAGTGTCGGTTTCAGCGTCAGCGTCAGCGTTAGTGTCAGTGTCAGTTTCAGTGTCAGTGTCAGCGTCAGTGTCAGCGTCAGTGTCAGCGTTAGTGTCGGTTTCAGCGTCAGCGTCAGTGTCAGCGTTAGTGTCAGTGTCAGTGTCAGCGTTAGTGTCAGCGTCAGTGTCAGTTTCAACATCAGCGTCAGCGTCAGCGTCAGTGTCAGCGTCAGTGTCAGTTTCAGCGTCAGTGTCAGTGTTAGTGTCAGTGTCAGTGTCAGTGTCAGCGTTAGTGTCGGTTTCAGTGTCAGTGTCAGCGTCAGTGTCAGCGTCAGTGTCAGTTTCAGCGTCAGTGTCAGCGTTAGTGTCGGTTTCAGCGTCAGCGTCAGCGTTAGTGTCAGTGTCAGTGTCAGTGTCAGCGTCAGTGTCAGCGTCAGTTTCAGCGTCAGCGTCAGCGTCAGCGTCAGCGTCAGTTTCAGCGTCAGCGTCAGCGTCAGCTTCAGCGTCAGCTTCAGCGTCAGCGTCAGCTTCAGCGTCAGTTTCAGCGTCAGCGTCAGCGTCAGCGTCAGTTTCAGCGTCAGCGTCAGCTTCAGCGTCAGCGTCAGCGTCAGCGTCAGCGTCAGCGTCAGCGTCAGTTTCAGCGTCAGTGTCAGCGTCAGTTTCAGCGTCAGTGTCAGCGTCAGTTTCAGCGTCAGCGTCAGCGTCAGTTTCAGCGTCAGCGTCAGCGTCAGCGTCAGTTTCAGCGTCAGCGTCAGCGTCGGCGTCAGCGTCAGTTTCGGCGTCGGCGTCGGCGTCGGCGTCGGCGTCGGCGTCAGTTTCAGCGTCAGCGTCAGCTTCAGCGTCAGCGTCAGCGTCAGCGTCAGCGTCAGCGTCAGCGTCAGTTTCAGCGTCAGCGTCAGCGTCAGTTTCAGCGTCAGCGTCAGCGTCAGCGTCAGTTTCAGCGTCAGTTTCAGCGTCAGCGTCAGTGTCAGCGTCAGCGTCAGTTTCAGCGTCGGCGTCAGTGTCAGCGTCAGCGTCAGTGTCAGCGTCAGTGTCAGTGTCAGCGTCAGTGTCAGTGTCAGCGTTAGTGTCAGTTTCAGCGTCAGCGTCAGCGTTAGTGTCAGCGTCAGTGTCAGCGTCAGTGTCAGTTTCAGCGTCAGTGTCAGTGTTAGTGTCGGTTTCAGTGTCAGTGTCAGCGTCAGTGTCAGCGTCAGTGTCAGTTTCAGCGTCAGTGTCAGCGTTAGTGTCGGTTTCAGCGTCAGCATCAGTGTCAGTGTCAGCGTTAGTGTCAGTGTCAGCGTTAGTGTCAGTGTCAGTTTCAACATCAGCGTCAGCGTCAGCGTCAGTGTCAGTGTCAGTGTCAGCGTCAGCGTTAGTGTCAGCGTCAGTGTCAGCGTCAGCGTCAGTGTCAACATCAGCGTCAGTGTCAGTGTCAGTGTCAGCGTCAGCGTCAGTGTCAACATCAGCGTCAGTGTCAGCGTTAGTGTCAGTGTCAGCGTTAGTGTCGGTTTCAGCGTCAGCGTCAGCGTTAGTGTCAGCGTCAGTGTCAGTTTCAGCGTCAGTGTCAGTGTTAGTGTCAGTGTCAGTGTCAGTGTCAGCGTTAGTGTCGGTTTCAGTGTCAGTGTCAGCGTCAGTGTCAGCGTCAGTGTCAGTTTCAGCGTCAGTGTCAGCGTTAGTGTCGGTTTCAGCGTCAGCGTCAGCGTTAGTGTCAGTGTCAGTTTCAGTGTCAGTGTCAGCGTCAGTGTCAGCGTCAGTGTCAGCGTTAGTGTCGGTTTCAGCGTCAGCGTCAGTGTCAGTGTCAGCGTTAGTGTCAGTGTCAGTGTCAGCGTTAGTGTCAGCGTCAGTGTCAGTTTCAACATCAGCGTCAGCGTCAGCGTCAGTGTCAGCGTCAGTGTCAGCGTCAGCGTTAGCGTCAGCGTCAGCGTCAGCGTCAGCGTCAGTGTCAACATCAGCGTCAGTGTCAGTGTCAGTTTCAGTGTCAGCGTTAGTGTCAGTTTCAGCGTCAGTGTCAGTTTCAGCGTCAGCGTCAGCGTCAGTGTCAGCGTCAGTGTCAGCGTCAGCGTCAGTTTCAGCGTTAGTGTCAGCGTCAGCGTCAGTTTCAGCGTCAGTTTCAGCGTCAGCGTCGGCGTCAGCGTCGGCGTCAGCTTCGGCGTCAGCGTCGGCGTCAGCGTCAGTTTCAGCGTCGGCGTCGGCGTCGGCGTCGGCGTCAGCGTCAGTTTCAGCGTCAGCGTCAGCTTCAGCTTCAGCGTCAGCGTCAGCGTCAGCGTCAGCGTCAGTTTCAGCGTCAGCGTCAGTTTCAGCGTCAGCGTCAGCGTCAGTTTCAGCGTCAGCGTCAGCGTCAGCGTCAGTTTCAGTGTCAGTTTCAGCGTCAGCGTCGGCGTCAGCGTCGGCGTCAGTTTCGGCGTCGGCGTCGGCGTCGGCGTCGGCGTCAGCGTCAGCTTCAGCGTCAGCGTCAGCGTCAGCGTCAGCGTCAGCGTCAGCTTCAGCGTCAGCGTCAGCGTCAGCTTCAGCGTCAGCGTCAGCGTCAGCTTCAGCGTCAGTTTCAGCGTCAGCGTCAGCGTCAGTTTCAGCGTCAGCGTCAGCGTCAGCGTCAGTGTCAGCGTCAGCGTCAGCGTCAGCGTCAGTTTCAGCGTCAGCGTCAGCGTTAGTGTCAGTGTCAGCGTCAGTGTCAGTTTCAGCATCAGTGTCAGTGTCAGCGTCAGTTTCAGCGTTAGTGTCAGTGTCAGTGTCAGCATCAGTTTCATTGTCAGTCCATTGAAAAAGGATTTTGTCTTTGGCCTCAGTTTAGGAACATTAACAAGGGGAAGAAGACGAACATCATAGACTCCATGTTGCGAATGTTGGAGCAGTACTCTTCCAACCTTGAGGAGCTCATACGTGAGAGGACAGAGGAGCTGGAGATTGAAAAGCAGAAAACAGAAAAACTGCTCACACAGATGCTCCCTCCGTAAGTGTTACACACTCTCATTTCACACACAAACCCTCAAAACACACCTATTAAACAGCTTTACGTGTCTTTACCATATAACGCCCAGGTCTGTAGCTGAGGCTCTCAAAGTCGGCGGCACTGTGGAGCCCGAGTACTTCGATAACGTGACGTTGTACTTCAGCGACATTGTGGGCTTCACCACCATCTCTGCCAACAGCGAGCCCATTGAAGTGGTCGACCTGCTCAATGATCTATACACTTTATTTGATGCGATTATTGGAAACCATGATGTCTACAAGGTAAAAAAGTCTTATTATTAAAACATAGTAATATTACAATGACGGATTAACCTCATTAACCAAACAGCTCTCTAATAATAAAATGTTATTCCAAAATCCTATATCTGAAAAGGATAATGAAAATACCTGCAGTTCTACATCATAAATTCTTCTCTAATGAACTGTGAGTCGGTTTGCAGATAAGAATAAGCACCTTCACAGGGAGCAATGTTTGTTTGTTAGAGGAATGATCCTCTACGGGAGATTACATACTTCTTCTTCTGTAATTAGATTAACTGTATGACATGTATATATAGAAACACACACTGTTTGTGACCTTTAAAAGAAGTGAACTGTAAATTAGCTGGGGGAACGCTCACACAAACATAAAAATGTACTATATACTGTCACTGCTGTTATTCAATAATCAATACATTTAAAATGTAAATACTCTTAAGATCATTTATTTATGATGTACCTAAAATCGACAACTAACCCACACCTATGACATTCAGGTGGAAACAATCGGAGATGCGTACATGGTGGCGTCTGGAGTTCCTGTTCCCAACGGTGACCGACACGCCGCTGAGATCACGAACATGGCACTGGACATCCTCAGCGCTATAGGCACCTTTAAGATGAGACACATGCCCGACGTTCCAGTACGCATTCGAATCGGACTGCACACGGGTCAGTAGCCTGCAGTGTCTTTGAGTGTACGTGTCCAAATATCAAGAACGTGCTTCACAGAGGGATGCTTTCAAACACGGGAAAAGGCCCAGTTACAGATTAGGAAATGATGTAGAAACTACATCTGCTATTTTGTGGAAGAAGCCTGTCCTGGCCACGGGACTCTTCTTTACCCAACACATGCTGGGTGTGTGTTTCAGGTCCGTGTGTGGCTGGAGTTGTAGGTCTCACCATGCCTCGATATTGTCTGTTTGGGAACACAGTGAACATTGCCTCGAGAATGGAGTCCACTGGCATGCGTGAGTGACTCGAATATCTAAAAAAACAACATGACAGTAAGGAAGTGAAAGAGCTGAGGTGCCCATGTTTTACCGCAGGGTTTCCTCAGAGCAGAGCACAATGCAATGTGTGCAAACGGAAATTACAGTTTGTTGTTATTGAGCTGCGCAGATAAATCAAATTTAAGGCTTGCTCTTTGAATTATTGCAGTGGTGCAATGGTGAATAGAGAGAGTAATAGAGCACAGGAACAAAAGAAATTAAAAATGGGTTCTCCACGTCTAGGACTCACAAATTTTCTTAGAAGAAAAGCTGTTTCTGGGTCAGTCTGAAAATGAAACTCAAAATAAACATTATTGCTAATGTTTTGTAAAGCCACAGTAAAACCTACAATGTAATGCTTAAATAGAGCAGATTAAAAATGATTAATGCTGTCAGAATGTTATTCCAGACAAACTGCAAAATGATCTGACATGAAAATGACCCTGAAAGCCGTATTAGAATTGAAGTCTAATACTACAGACCCAAAACAGACAATCAGGTTCTCCGAGAGCATTTGAACAGTAGTGTACTGCAGGAGACTTATTATAAACTTTTTTAGGAAAATATCGACAGTATTTTGCAATATAGTGCAGATTGATAAGAGTAATTTTCCAGTGATTAGGCTTGTCACTTTTGTCTACAGCGTACCGCATCCATGTCAGTCACACAACTGTTAAAATCCTTCTTGAGCTCAAGGAAGGATACCAGGTCCAGCTCCGTGGAAGAACTGAACTAAAGGTAAATATAAATCTGATAAAATTGTTAAAAAATTGTTTATATATATATATATACAATTTATTCACAATATACAAGAGTAGATTTGGCCAATTATTGCTGATTGCTGGCTTTTGTATATGCTCGATTCACTGTGTTAAAGTTTTATCAGTATCTTTTGTATATAGTTTAGCTAGATTAATATACAGTAATGCAGCAATGATGATCCAAAATCAAGGATTTTACAGGGAATGAAAATGAAAAACAGAAACAGACAAAAGTTTTCACTGAAAGTAATCAACTACATTAACAAAATCCCTCTAAACTGTTCCAGAAAAAAAGCATTATTTTAAGAAGTGCATAATGTTTATGGCAGATGCCTTTATCTAGAACGACTTACATTGATCTCATTTATCCATCTGAGCAGCTGAAGGATGAGGGACTTGCTCAGCGGCCCAGCACTAGCAGCTTGGAAGTGCTGGGATTTGAACTCACAACCTTCCAATCAGTAGTCTAATGACTTAACCACTGAGCTCCCACTGCCCAGTTAACTGGTTAATATTGTTATTTATCCTTTAGAGCATGATTTCACGAAAGTATAGCCCAAACCTAAGCATTTCCCCAATAGGCCTAAATTCCTGCGCAGCTACAGGAAGATCTGATGTTAGATAACTGGCATAGCCGGCTTTTTGAAGACGGAGCAACGGCAGGAAAATCTGCGTAGAAAGTAATTTTTTTCCTACAAATCGTTTCTAATCCCTGATCAAAATACACTTCACTCCCGGCAGGGCAAAGGGATGGAGGAAACCTACTGGCTTGTGGGTAAAGACGGATTCACTAAACCGCTCCCTGTGCCCCCTGAGCTCAAGTCAGGGTAGGTTTATTAATCAAAGTTCTTTTAGGGGTAGCTGTCTTTGTTCCTGGAGGTAAGCATCCTGTGATGCTCAGGACACCAAAACATTTCCACAGGGCATTGTGGGTTGTAGGTTAATACACATAAATATGAGACAGTAGGCCTCCAGGATTGAAGCTGGTTGCCCCTTTCCCCGTCCCTGTATTGTGTTTGGCTTGTTTATCGTGCCTCTTTAATATATCTTTCAGACAAATGGCCCACGGCTTGCAGATGGAGGAAATCACCCGATTCAAACGGAAGAAAGCTGAGGCCCTGTTAGCGAAGAAGAAATGAGGTAGTGTTACGCATCCAGCGCTGGACTTCGAATCATCTCAACGCTGTTCCTGATCTAAACTCATTTCAGTGTTTATTTTTAAATTCATTTGATGGCTCTGCTGTGTGGTTTTGCCATTACTCTCTTTCAAATATGCGGTGATACTTACAGAACAACGAAGAGCGGGTATTCATAAAGAATCTGAGCGTAGCATTGTTTTAACATCACTCAGTGCAGGAACACACACGCTGTCGCGTCAACTAGTAATTTTATAAAACTCTGTCCCAAACGAAAATGACAAATCAGTGGTGTCTGTCGTGGAGCAGCTGTGATTCACACCTAAGCTATCAACATGACCGCTTTAACTGTAGGTGAAATGCTTGCCTGTTTATTTGTCTCGTGTCTGCATAAAATATTTACACTATGTGCATTGTCATGGCAGTTATGGCGAAGATTGTCAACAGTGTTTTAAATACAGGATAAAGTCTCTCAGAAGTGACAAACCCTGTTCATCTTAATCTGATCCTGTTAAGCAGCACTGATCCAGCAGGAGTGCGGCTCAGATCCTTCATGAATACAGCTTTATACAGAATCTGTTCACTGATTCCACTTTCTTTCTGTCTCTTCATCTCCACACGTGCCTTCTGCAGAAAAAATTTAAACTATAAAGCTTTGACTATGCTTCTTTTATTTCTGGCATCTCCATCATAGCTAGGAATTTCTTCAGAAACTTTCCTCTGGGTTTGTGTGATATTGATTTTTCCCTGCTTGCAATTTTCCATTAAAAAAATCAAGATATAACATTTAATCATCCAGAGCTGATAGACTAAAAACTACTGAGCATTTCCACCGTTTCAGTGTAAGGAGAGTAGGGAGGAGTAATAATATTAGCAGCTGTGCGGTCGGGAACTGCTTACCAGGCAGAGACAGGCAGAGGTTGAACAAGTCTGAGCGCTGACAGCCGCAGGAGAGCGGAAATACTGTATGACTTTCTAATTATTATCACCATTAACATTATGTATAAAGTGTTCGATTTGATTATAGGAATATTTACTATTTTTAGGTCAAAATTTTTCTCTTTTGGCAGAAAACTGAAGGTACTGTTTTTGACAATTTTCAGTCAATTTTTTTCAGTGTCATCTCTAATAAATACTGTAACTGATGTTCATTAAATACAGTGAAATGAACACACACTTATAGACTTTATTTCACATTAATGAACTCTAAACGTTCTCCGTTTACTGGGACAGAAAGCGAGAGAGCGCCGCGAGTCCAGTCGAGAGCGTGTGAGATGGAGGGAAAGGGGGCGGAGCTTCCAGTTAATAGCTGAGCTCCTATGCAAAATGCGTAAACATCAGCAGGTCCCCTAATGTAATGTAATATAATATAATATAATATAATATAATATAATATAATATAATATAATATAATTAGAAAAATAGAATTGTTTAAAATAGAAATTAAACAATTAAATTGTTATATCACACAAGCCTACTTTCCTCCTATATCTAACATAAACTCTGCAGATTGTCGAGTTAATAAGACAATTAATAAGTTAATCAGATTTGGCACTGTTTACTGAATGAATGGATAAAACCAGACGGGGCAAAGTTAAAGCTTACAAGTTTGCCTCCTTTTCCTAACTGACTGTGTTAAATGACTAATCTACACAGTTCCCTAATCCTGACAGGTCTCCTGAGGATGGAGTAGGAGTGTGGGCTTTCAGAGATGATCTGAACTGATGTTGCTCGTTGCTGTGTTGCAGGTCAGAGATGGTGCGCGACTTAAAGCAGCTGCTGCAGAAAGCAGTGCGGAAGATTTTGGTTGTGAGGCACGTGGCCCAGCTGCCCAATGTGGATTTCACTGAGGAAAATGTTATGATCCACCATCATTAACAGCTCGACTGTGATGGACTTTCACAGAACTGGCCCGCAAAAGCAAAGTCTGTGACTGAGTAAAGTTGACATTTCCAGAAAAGTAGTTTTTTCCCCCGGCTCATTAAAGTTGCAGGAACTATTAAAGAGCATTTTTTCTTCATTCCACAAAACCAAGCAAAGATAAGGAGAACACACCAGGGTTATACCATCTGACTGAAGAAGCAACTCTGCAACTTGGCAGAATCTCAGCGTGAAATCTATGCAGTTTTCTAAATCATGAGCCTGGTTCTTTTAACTGCAGGTTACAGTACCTTTCATCCCAGTGGGCATAAATGATTCATTCCATACTTAAGGAGGATGTGGTGTGTGTGAGAGTCGAAAGGTGAAGTGCTTTGGGCACCTGGAGATTATCGGATACTTCAGTAAGAGGCTCTTCAAATGAATTTGGCTGTAATGTTTATAAATAGCAAATGGGACTATTAGGCTAAGCCAGAGAGGATCAGACTCTGTTCTCAGCCATTACGCCGAGTCCAGCGAGCAGGCGCTGAGCTTCGGAAGAGGATCCACCTGAAACTCATGTTGGAAGAATGAAAATATTTGCTTATAGTTTCAAATTCTGAACTAACACAAAGCAGGAAAGATATTGATTAGAGTCTATTATATTTTATAATTCTGATGTGTAGTCTTGTTCCCTTTTTGAACAAATGAAAAAAAGCTGATTGAATGCAATATTTATATCTGCTCTTTTTATTCTTCTGAGTTTCCCAGAATTAGTTCTGTACTCCCTGTAATTTAGTGAAAGCCCTGTTAGGTGATAGCAGGTGTAATGAGCTGAATGTTGTCAAGTGTAAATTAGAACTGTACTATTGATTTTAATTATTATTATTACAATGGATTGAAATAAACTGGCAGCACAGCGATGCTCTCACTGCTCCAGGGTTCGATCCTGAGCTCGGGTTTCTGTCTGTGCAGAGTTTCACATGTTCTCCGTGTCCGTGTGGGTTTCCTCCGGGTTCTCCGGTTTCCTCCCACCTCCCAAAAACATGCCAGGAGGTGGACTGTCTAAGATAGAATTGTCCCTAGGTGTCAGTGTGTGAATGTGTGTGACTGTGAGTGTGTGTGTGACCGTGTGAGTGTGTGACTGTGTGAGTGTATGAATGTGAGTGTGAGTGTGTGTGTGTGTGTGAGAGTGTGAGTGTATGAATGTGAGTGTGAGAGTGTGTGACTGTGTGAGTGTATGAATGTGAGTGTGAGTGTATGAATGTGAGTGTGTGTGTGTGTGTGAGAGAGAGTGTGTGACTGTGTGAGTGTATGAATGTGAGTGTGTGAGAGTGAGTGTGTGTGAATGTGAGTGTGTGAATGTGTGTGTGAGTGTATGAATGTGAGTGTGTGATTATGTGAGAAAGTGTGTAAGTGTGTGTGAGTGTGTGTGTGTGTGTGTGTGTGCTTGGTGCCCTGTGATCCGGGCGTATTCCTGCCTCATGCCCAGTATTCCTGGGATAAAGTCGGGATCCACTCTGACCCTGAACACAGTAAAGCAGGTGTGTGAGTGAAAGTGAGTGAGTGAAAATAAATATTTAATAAATAATACATTTGGAAGTAATTAAAAAAAAAAAAAACCATGTGTGAATAATATCCCAGGTTTCATCCTCTCTGCTTCTCATCTGTTCTGCTCTCTGTCACTGTGCTTGGAACAGAAATGTTCATTAACACGAGTGTAATTCATCTCCCACCATTAAAGATGCACACTACAGAGCTGTAGCGTTTATCAAACAAACAAACAAACAAACAAACAAACAAATAACCTTTAAAGAGAGAGAGAGAGAGAGAGAGAGAGACGTCTCGGATGATAATGTAATCAGTTTAAATAACACTAGTCTAATACAGTTTGGTAAGAACATTTAATTTTCCTTTGTTCAGTAAAAGCTCAGTGTGATCGCCCTCCCATCTTCTGCCTTTTTGTCTGCTTTTCTGTAGGCACCTCGTCCTTATTCTCATTACACATCTCTTTTTTCCTTTTTTAAGCAACGCCTCCGTCTGCACGCAGGACCAGACGCACCAATCACACGCTGGAGACTGGCGGGTTCGTCCATGTGATTGGCTGATCCCGGTGCCAGTCACAACCCTTTTGACCGTCTGACCAATCAGAAGCCTAGATGCCTAGAATGCCCCCCCTCTCCTTTACCTTCCCTATCGCCCTGAACTTCTCGCTGACGTTGTGGTCACGTGATGTTTTCGCTGGGTCGTAGTGATGTGTAGCCACCATGAGTGAAGGAGAGAAATAAAGCTTGATCATGGCAGCGCGTGATTTCGGTGCTCAGGTGCCGCGCTTTGTGCTGAAGATCCACCGGAACAGCGCGTCCCACAGCGGCGGGGATTATCACCTGAACGAGTGAACCTCATCGTGGAGCTATAATCCTCTCTCTCCCTCTCTCTCTCTCTCCCTCTCTCTCTCTCTCTCTCTCCTCCCCTTCACTCCCTCCCCAAAAAATGGGCCGTGCGTCAGTGTAACGGAGGTAAAGTGACCTTTAATTTCATCGTCCCATGGAAGATCTCCGCGATAACGGCGTTATGTTGACGCTGGAGGCGCAGCCGCGTCGCGCTGTTGCAAAAACGGCGGCGGTCGCGACCAACGGAGAGCCTTCATCATCATCATCCTCCTCCTCATCATCATCCTCCTCATCATCCTCCTCCTCCTGCTGCTGCTCAATCAATAACGGCGGCTCGCGCTTGCCCGTGCACTCGACGGCCTCTGCTCATCATCATCACCATCATCAGCATCACCATCAGCATCAGCAGCAGCATCAGCAGCCCGGCGCCCCTCCGAGGAGACACCCTCCACCTTACCACTTCAGAGTTCATCATCTATTCCCAGAGGAGAACGCTCAGGATCCTGTGGTGAGGAAACACCTCCCCGCGCTCCAGTACAAGGTGCACGACTCTGCCTTCTGCCGCGTCCTCAGCACGGACACCACCGCCGCCGCTCTGGCCGCCGCCGCCGCCGTGTGCTCGGGCAGCGTGGACGCCGATGTGTGGAAGTGCGGCTATCTGAGAAAACAGAAACACGGCCACAAGAGGTTTTTTGTGTTGAGAGGGCCCAGCAACCTCGGGCCCAGTCGCCTGGAGTACTACGACAGCGAGAAGAAATTCCGAAATGCACTTAAAGCTGCTGCTGCCTCCACTGCCGGTGTCGTGTGTCCTCCTAAGAGGGTTATTTACCTGTCCCAGTGTTTCACCGTCAACAAGAGGGCTGACGCTAAGAACAAATACCTCATTGCTCTTTATACTAAAGACGAGTATTTTGCCATGGTGGCCGACAGTGAGCAGGAGCAGGACGACTGGTACCTGGCCCTCACAGAACTGATGACCGAAGGCAAAAAGGGGCAGCTGGACACGGACGAGTTAGACGACGGCTACGGGACCATTTCACCTGGGACCATTTTTAAGGAGGTGTGGCAGGTGAACGTGAAACCCAAAGGTTTGGGGCAGACCAAGAATTTAATGGGGGTGTACCGTCTGTGCCTTTCCGCCAAGACAATTCACCTGGTGAAGTTAAATTCCGAGACCCCTGCTGTGAACCTGCCCTTGATGAACATTCGCCGCTGCGGCCATTCTGAGAGCTTTTTCTTCATCGAGGTGGGACGCTCTTCTTCTATCGGCCCAGGTGAGATCTGGGTGCAGGTGGAAGACTCTGTGGTGGCTCAGAACATGCACGAGACCATTCTCGACACCATGAAGGCTTTGAAGGCCTTTCCGGACTTCAGACCACGGAGCAAAAGCCAGTCCTCCGGGTCCAACCCCATACCCTTTATCACGACGCGCCGCCACTTCGGTAATCTCCCTCCCAGCCAGACAGGGCTCCAGCGTGCCTCCAGAACCGATTCAGTGACGGGCATTCCTCCTACAGGAAAGAGTAAAGGCGTAATAGGACAGCGCTACCGTACCTCCAGCGAAGGCGAGGGCACCTCAGACCGACCTCTCAGCTCGGGTACGGGCAGCTTGTTGCACCTGAACACGCCCTGCCTGAATGTGGGCCGGGAGGAGAGCGGTGGCTGCTGCGCTCATGCCTCACATGGTTCTGCACATCATACTCGCTCTGCCTCCCTCCCCGTATCGCACTTTCTGTCTGCTACCAGTCCCATCAGCGTTTCCAGCAGCAGCGGCCACGGTTCAGCCTCGGACACACACACACGACCCTCCAGCTCCTCCATCTGTGGCTCTCCCAGTGATGGAGGCTTCAACTCCTCGGATGAGTTCTGTCCCAGCCCTTGTGACTTTAGATACTTCCGTGCAAGCAGCAGTACACCTGAACCACACAGCGACACTCCGCCCATTAGGGAGGAGAATCGACTAGCGGACTACATGGCCATGGATTGGTACAAAGACGCACAGGGTGGTGCCAGGACTTTTGAGGAGGAGAGCAGTTACATGGAAAGAACTTTTCTCAAGCTCGCACATTACGCCAAGCCAAAACCTGCTAACAGTTTAGGAGTCATGCACCAGAAAGCGACGCAGACTTCATCTTCATTAGATGAATCGAGCCCTGTGGAGTCAAAACGGCACGCTGTCTGCTCCTGCCTCCTTAAAGCAGGCTATAAATCTTACTCTGAGTTACATCACCCAAACAGGCCTCCCTCACTCAACTCAGACGGTCAGAAGAAACTGCCTAAGGATGACGGCTACATGCCTATGATATACAACGTCGTCCCCTCTCCTCATACAGATTACACCCCTATGCAACCCAGAGCAAACCACCTGGCCACCCTGCACCTTCATCCCTGCTCTTTGCAGCAGGTGGACAGACATGGCTACATGATGATGCTGCCACGAGACAGCCCTTCTCCCGGAATAACCAGTCCCTCCAGCAGAAGCCAAACCGAGTATGACGAGTACATGGACATGTCCCAGATCAGCTCCGCTGAAGGCTACAGGCAGGGTTCCCCTGAAGGCCCCAAGTCTTACGGCTCTTATTTCTCCCTTCCACGCTCTTACAAAACTCCGTGTCGAGAGGATCACAGAAAAACGGAATACGTTCCCGAGTCACCGGTTGAACCTCCGAGCCCTCCCAGTCCAGGAGAGTACATCCACATGGAGTTTGGAGACAGGCCTCCTCATGCAGCGTCCTCTCCATCAGCAGTGGACTCGCCCCCCATGCCAAGTTCCCAGCCTTGCTATCAGCTGTGCTGCTCCTCACCTGACCAAGACTACATAGGCCTAAATATGGACAACCTCCTGAAGAACCGTCCTCCTCGGCACTCCCTCGTAGCCCCGTGGAACCCCCCGAACTACGCACGCCCCTTAGGATGCACCTACGGCCAGGTTCAGAATAACTTTGTCCCTAAGAATGTCCACAGAGAAGCTGAGAGTCCCTCCAGGATGATACAGCACCTCTGTGTCTCTGAAAGGTCACCCAGCCCTCAAACAGAGCCTAAGGTCATTAGGGCAGATCCGCAGGGCCGGAGGAGACACAGCTCAGAGACCTTCTACCCCTGTCCTGGTGGCACTGCGGGTGGATGTACTGCCAGATCTTCTGCCATCGTGAATCTTGCAGAAGGCTGTAGATGGCAGAATTCTGCCTCGTTTGATAGCATGTGGTCTTACACAGAAGATCAAGGATCTCCTGACTCTGTTCTCCTCACTGCTAACTGTGCCACTGGAGGAACGCGCTGCAACGTTTCATCCAGCTACCTCAACTACATCGCTCTGGACCTGAGGGAGGTCCCACGGATCACCCACGATGCCACAGCTCCACACCCAGCCCACGGGACACTCGAAGAGAGCGAGGCCTGTGCTGGTTTGGACTTATCCAAGTCAGGAGGACACACCACTGCCTCGAAAGGTTGGTTGTATTTCTGTCTCCCCTTATGCTACAAGTTAAATGATGACTAAACCAGCAGGTTTTTCACAGTTGCCTTTTGTCTGAGTTTAGAATTGTGGATGGTGGAAACGAACGCTCGGGCAAAGTGCAATACGTAGCACACGATGGACCGCTCTTTTACTGCTCACTTTATTCTGTTTCAGTTCAGTGCCATTGTTTCTTTCTGTGTTTTTTGATTTTGTAAAATGGCTTCTCTTTTCAGTATCTTATTGAGCAGTATTGTTTCAGCCCTGAGTAGTCGTCACTGTCAGTACGCTGAAACACTGAAAACAGAAGGAAAAAAAGTTGAAAAGCTTAAATGCACAGTTACTTTTTGATTTCATTTGGGAAAAAATGGCAGCTATTTGTGGGTTGTTTATTTTTTGCACTGAATATTTCACTTGCTAAATGCCTAAACATTTATTTTTGGCACTCTGCTCACATCTGTGTAGATTTGTGATGTGGGATTGTGACTCCACATTAAAGATAAACTCATGCAGATAGTGTATATTGTCTTTTGCTTCCTATCTCATGGTTTAAGTAAACAGTAATGTTCATTAACGTAAGCATGTGGATGTGTTCGCATGCACCGTCTTTGTGTCCACCAAGTGTCCTTTATTTGTGTCTAATTATTATTGTGTTGGTTATTTTCTCCGATCCTTTGAGCATCACACTTACATTAACATGGAGGTTTGTGTTCAGCTCGTTTAAAGCACAGTGCTTCATTTCATTTCTCATATTGTTTGAGGAATTACACACTCTGCACAAAATACTCATGAATAAATATGAATAAGTTTCTAGTATGATGTCATGCAGTGAAAGTCAGCGCTCTGCTTCTCCTTACTGTTGAGATTATCGAGTATAACTAAATTACAGGAGAGGTTTTTATAGCACATACAGTCCCTCATAGTAATCCTTCTCAGCAGGCTGCTTTAATAATAACATTTTTTAGACAAACAGTATAAGAAATGTTTAAACTACACAGGACACTACATCGATGGGGTGAGGCTGGTGTGATGTTGCCACTCCAGCGTTAATTAATTTCCAATAAGAGCATGTCCTGAACTGCGTTGTTCCTCTTATACCACAGCAATTTGCACAACGATTGCAATCTTTCATTTATTTATAAACATCACTGTTTATAGTTACATTTAACATCCACAAGACAAGTTAGTTCCTGTTCTCACTTGTGTTATAGCAGCCATATGTTTTTAAATGTGTTTATTATTAAGTTTAGATTATGAGCGAGTTGTGACTATAGAAACAATAATGTATTAGATTCAGCATATTAATAAACCTGCGATTAAAACATCAAGATTATAATAATAATAATAATAATACATTTTTATACTGATAAACACATTTATAATGACTTACTTTTTTTTTTTTTTAGATTAAAATATACAAATTTTCTTTATAGATAAATAAATAAAAATATTTAACATTGAAAAAGGAAAAAATACAATTAGAATTTTAAAGATTAAGTACAGAATTTTAACATCGCATCAGCTGCTTATTAACCGCCGTCTGTTCTTTTCCTTTATCTGTATTCTAGCGTTGTCTCATATTTACAGTCTTATTTATCAATCTTTCAGTTATTTGCATGATTTCTCAATGAGTTAAAAATAACTAAACATGATCTCAATGGAATGATTAGTCTCCGTGAGACGAATGTTTTCTCACTCTTAGGATGAAGCGTGTGGATTATGCAGTGTTGGGCGTTAGCGTAGAATTTCTTATCGTAAACGATATATATTTTTAATGTTTGTTGTGAGTCATCAAGCCTCCATCCTGCTTTTGGTCAGTTCCCCCCAAAAAAGAGCTGATTTACTGAAACTGAGAGTCAACCCTAAAGCTTTGGAGTCAATTCCACACACTGAAAATGATTCATACACACACTCACACACACACACACACACACACTCACTCACACACACTCACACACTCTGCAAGCAATATGAATTTAGCATTGTTAGTGAGACAGCCAGGGGATATTTATTTTGTCTTTATTTTTAACTTGTCTGAACAAATCAAGGCTTGAATTGAAGATAAGAAAATAATTACAAAAAAAAAAAAAAAAGGGTGTGGAGCCGGTGAGAAAAGCACAGAGCAGCGACACTTTATATTAGTGTGTGTGTCTCACTGGGTCGAAATAAACACTTCATAATATTCTCAATCTGCTGTGACAGATAAATATCTGATAAATATCATTAATGCTGTATTGCAGTTAGTCACCTGTTATTTAATTAACACTAGTTAAAGAGTTCTGACTTATTCTTAAATCAATAAAAAAAAAAATTTTTTTTTTTAATAATCCAACCAATTATATATATATATATGTACAGTACTGTGCAAAGGTCTTAGGCCCTATTTTTTTTTTTAGTACAAACTTTGTTATAGATGTTTATTTTCTGACTTCTACATTATTGATTCAGAACAAAAACATTTTAGATTCCAAACATTAGTTTTCCAGCACAAACTGAAACGTTACAGAAAAAATGTTTGTATGTCAGTAAAGAAAGCAGCAGATTCCATAAGAGACACTTTTCAGATAAAAACATAATGAAGGCTGCTGGGTTTCGCTGCAGAAATAAGAAGCGAGTCGACAGTCAAAGTCTCCAGAAGAACTGTGGCTGCTTCTGCAAGATGCTCAGTAACACTTCCAGCTCATTTCCTTATAAAACTGCACACACTGCACCTCAGATACTGCTTTATTTATTTAAAGTGAAGGATCGTCACATTAAATACTGACTTTGTTTCATTTATTACTGTTTACTGCTCTTTATAGGATTTTTTTATGTAGAAACATTTAATTTCATTATTTTCGAAGGCGTCTTTACTCTACAGCATTTCTTTACACGTGCCTAAGACTTTTGCATGGAACTGTATGTTTTTATATTCTATATATTCTATAGAGTATTCCCTATCAAAGCAGCACGACTGAAAAGTAAAGACTGATCTGTTGGGGTTTAATGTTATGGCTATATATATATATAGGTGTGTGTGTATGCGTCTTCATTGTCATTGACTTCATTATAGTCATTATTTATCACTGCGGTGTGAAATAACTGCAGGCTAATTTTGTGTTTCGTGTGAAACACAACTCGGTCAGCAGAAGATCTCTGAGGAGGTCAACATCTGAACTTCCCAAAGATACAGTTACAAAAGTGCTACAGAAAACAATTTTATATATATATATATATATATATATATATATATATATATATATATATATATATAAAGTATATATAGTTTTTATATAATTTTTATTTTTCTATTTTATTAATTCTTCACTGTCTGTAAACCAGTTCCTTTAGTGAATGAACTCTGACCCGTGTGTCTCTCGTGCAGAGTGAACACGCCGTACGCTGGGAGGAAATCAGAACTTTGGAAATCCAGTGGACTCCAGAATGCAGAAGAGGAAGCTGCCTCGTCCTCCTCCTCGTCCTCCTCCTCTTCATCAGACCTCCGACTGCAAAGACTGAATAAACTACACAGCCTCTTTTGCTCTGTATCTCCTACATAACTGCCTCAGACCGGTTCCATTTTATTGTTCAGTTAAAACACACTTGTGTTATTGTTTACGTGAGTGACTGCGCTGATCGTGAGTCCAAAATCAGAGCTGTGAACTTCATCCAGGCTTCGAGCACTTACTAATCTCCATAACGTTCTTATTCACAGTCCTTACACAACCTGCTGAATCACTGTAAATACGAGGTGCTTGTGTATCAAATGAGAATTTGTAAAATGTGCCAACTACTTAGTAGTCCCCTACACACACACACACACACACACACACACACACAAATATATATATCTTTGTTTATTTAGATTGATTTGTATTTCTATGAACAGTGTATTTTTTTCTGGGATCCTGCACATCAGTGGTAAAGGGATTCACATTGGCCACACACACACACACACACACACACACACACACACACACACACACACATCACCTTTAAATTGACCCTAGTTGATGTTTTTGCTTCTGCTTAGGACTTGGATACGCTAGCTAAATGTTCCCTGATGCGACATTTCTGATAAATCCTCAGCATTCAGACTTCCACTGATTCCTTTCAGCATTCACTAAAACACTGAAGCACTTCCACAGTTGCTGCAGAAGCAGGTGGATCTCCTGCAGCAGCAGACTGGAGAGATGTTTGGAGATCTCTGACAGCGGAGTGTATTATGGCGTATCCATGCTCTAAGGAGGTTTAGTATAAATGCTCTCGTTCCGCTCCCGGAGTTTGGGAGGACGGAGTGATCTCGGATTCTCAGCCGTGTGAAAATCTCACTTAACACAAACCACAAACTCACGTATAGCACTTTGTAGGTATTAGATAAATAACAATAAGACAGTGTTTCTAAGTCATATAGTCGCTACCTCCAGTCCATATCATTGGAAATCTATTCAATAAATCTGTCTCGCTCTGAGAAAAAGACAAAAGTGTAATCACACAGTAACGGCAGATCTGCAGCGGGTCAGCCTGGAATCCCTTTAGATATAATGTGTGAGCTTACACACACACACACACACACACTTACACACTTACACACAAAGCGTTTCTTTTTGTATTCGAGTCTTCAGTATGGAAGGACACTGAGCCAACATCTTTTCATTCCGTTGTACTTTGTATTTATTTCATATTTGTATTTATTTTATGTGCAAATGCTGCAGATGAGTTGAAGTTTTATACTGTGTTCAGTTTCAGCCCTAAAAATGAGAAAAAACAGAGAAAGATGTTTACTGAATTGTTCCTCTGATCCACACAGGTGCATCTTTACGCAGTCTACACGGTACACGCCGTAGCCTACTGTTCCACACAGCGCTCTGTTCTCCACTTTATTTATCTATTTATCTATTTATTTATTTATTTATTTATTGAATCAGATACGGTGACGTTCACTGTACACGGGACCATTTGTACAGAGCACTGCTGGTGGCTGCAGTTACGTTAACGTAATGCTTACAGAAAGGGAGACGTTCATGTAAATAACAACGTTACTTAAGACCATGTGTTTTCTCACATATTTTTGTCTCTATTTATTTATTAATTAATTAATTAATTTATTTATTTAATGGGGGCACGGTGGCTTAGTGGTTAGCACTGTTGCCTCGCACCTTGGGAGCTCGATCCCGCCTCCTCCCCGTGTGCGTGGAGTTTGCATGTTCTCCCCGTGTTTCAGGGGTTTCCTCTGCATACTCCAGTTTCCTCCCCAGTCCAAAGACATGCGTTGTAGGCTGATTGGCATCTCTAAATTGTCCGTAGTGTGTGAATGGGTGTGTGAGTGTGTGTGGTGTCCCTGCCTTGTGCCTCGAGTCCCTGCGACCCTGTGTAGGGAAAGCGGTACAGAGGATGGATGGATGGATGGATGGATGGATTTTTTAAATGATTTTTTTTCCTAAGGGTTATTCACAGTCCCTTCCTTGCCTGTACCTGAAAGCTTTATAAGAAGAAGTGTTGGCTAGAGGTCGTGGTGGAAAGCTGTGTAGTGAGAAGTGTTTAGCTTTGCAGTAGTAGTCCAGATGATGTTGGGACAAAAGATTTTAAAAAACCACGCTGTATGTCAGTGAGCTTTCCATTTGTTTCTGTGGCGCTCTGGCGGCCATTTTTCTTTCTTTGACTAGCATTTGTGTCATGCTATTGTGTCATGATATTGCGTTGCTTTTAATGTATGTAATATGTGACGTGGGATTGAGGGGGGTGAAAAAATAATAACAGTAGTATACCGTTTCTTGGGAACTTTTCTACACAATAACTGCAGTGATGAGCTGAAAAATAACCACGCTCGTGTTTTTATTTTCTACTTTGAGATCTTTTGAGGATCTAGAATTGGGGAAACTGATATTGTAATCATTGGAATCATGTTATTGGCATTTTTTTTTAATTTACCTTGTTGTTTTAGTTGTTAAGGAAGAGAGCAGCAAGAAAAAAAAAGACCTGAAATGGGCAGAGTGTGTGTTGACATTTATTTTCTCTTGAGTCAGTCAATGCTCACAATCTTCTGCTTAAACAGTTTGTGATTGGGCTGAACCATGCTGGTAGAATCGGATCATTCGAAACACTGTCTTCCTTTGTAAATACTGTAATTTTTTGATATCCCTTTCTCTTGTTGATCATGCTACGCAGCACCCACTTTCCTTGATTTCAGAACGAGGGTGTCTGAGGATTTTTTGTCGGTTCTACATTTTTATATTTTATTTTTGGTGTATATTTAACAAATTGGGTTTTGCTTGTCATAGAGCTATTGCAATAAAAAAAAGTGCCAAGGTATTCCTGACTGGGACTGATGTTTGTGTGTTTTCCTATCAGATGTTTGTGATCTGACATGATGCAACATTGCTCCAAGATGTGTTAAGACCAGAGATTCCCATCTAAACACATCACTGACAAAATAGTCTTTTATTGTGGAGCAGCTTGGTGAGTGCTGCCCTCTGCTGGACACAGTGAAGATCACGCTTCGGGTCTTCAGCAGGTGAGTCTCTGCCCAGCTGAAGCTCCTCACCTGTATCTGCATGTGTTTATGCACTGCATTACTGACACATGATTGGCTGATTGGATAACTGCATGAACGTGCAGGTGTACAGGTGTTCCTAATAAAGTGGTCAGTGAGTGTAAAGCTGTAATAATGTAATGTATGCCAAATGTCCAAACCCAAATCCACAAATTAACCAGCAGCTGCAGTTTAAAAGTAGCTCAGTTCTGCAGGAAAACCTCAGACCTGGCAACCCTGGTGAGGAAACTCAGAGAGCTTTACTCTACTAATGAATATAAATTAAAATGCTTAATTAAAAAGTGTTTAATCTCATTTTAAAATCATTTCATTTCATTTTTGTAACTTCTGGACACTTTTTGTCTCAAATTTTATCTCCACGTGTGAAACGTACTACAGATGCCATCAAGACCTGGAGAAAGGGTGCATTAAATATCTTTATTTTCAAGCATATTTACATGAATGTGCAATTTGTTTAAGAAGAAGGGGTTTATTATTTAACTTTTGTGATTACGAGGGAAAAGAAACATTTACCCGAATCCTTCCAAGAGGCACTTTCAGCTCACACACGGCTTTTCATCATTTCCCTCAAATAACACTGAATAAAATTTTTCTGCATATCTGACTCCTGCTCCTGGATTCAGGAGGTAGTGTGTGTGTGTGTGTGTGTGTGTGTGTGTGTGTGTGTGTTTTGAGGCCGTGGCTTTTAAAAAGACATGATCATCTCCATGCTTGTTCTCTCACAGGTCCTGTGCAGTAGGAGATGTTGTGATACAGTACAATGCAGTTCATGCAACAAGAGAGTTCTCCAAACAGTTTTATAAAAACGCACACACACACACACGTGCACACACACACGCGCACACACACACACACACGTGCACACACACACACACACGCACACACACGTGAACACACACACACGTGCACACACACACAGGTCTGACTATGCATGGAGCTAAAATCAGACATAGTGGCTACAGTAATCCTTGGCTTTTTCTCATTTTTTTCCCCCATATTCAGTCCTTCACTCGAGAAGTCTGACCGTTCCATGCTCTTTATGTCCTGGTGTATTATTGTTTTTTATTTATTTATTTTTTGCGTATTGGTGCTGTGCTTGGTGTTGATCTGAGGCACTTGAGCGGTGTGGATCAGTAGAAAGCTGACGCTTCATCCCGATCCTGAACTTTCTCTGATTGCATGAAGGTTAAACGTGTGGAACTCACACATTCAGGATCTCAAACTCCTCCTCGGACTCGAACAGCTTATCTGTGGACTCGATGAACTCTGCAAAGAAAACAAACAAAGCTGGTGATGAAACTCCAAAACAATTAAACAAACACATCGATCAACAAGTGCATGAAATATTTTATATCAGCTTTACGTCAGAAATATCTTTTAGCAGCTCTTTCACACAGCACTCGAATTCATGCTGCTACGGTGCACAGATTTTATTTACAATTTTTTTAGCTTTAAAGGACAAAAATAACTGGGAGGAATTCCTCTTTCTCTGCACAAACACATCACTACACGTCAACTGATATTAAAGTCCATCAAAGCAAGAGAATTTCTCAGCGTAGTCCTGTGCAGCTGAATGTAGACTCAACTTCAACTAACATGAAATATTTTACAATTAACAAACTACATTTCGCTTCTTCTTTATCATCTGCCTCGCTGACATGCCCAAGAGAGAACGCAGCGGCGGCTCTTCCACAGGGGCAGGTGATGCAGAGCTCCACTGTTTATTAACCATTTAACAAGTAATAATCTTCATTAAGCCCTGATTCACAACTCCATACATTTTAAATTCTGATCTCTTTTCAGGCACCAACAATTTAAAAGTGTGGTTATTTGACAGATACAAGCCACTGTGTGTCTATGATGTATAGAACCATCTCTGGTGTAAAGACTGGGAGAGGGAAAGGGGGATTATGGAGAGTGAAGTATTTGTTCCTCATGCAAATGCTGAGAAAAAGAAGAAACATCTCTCCCTTTTCCAGTGCATGAATGTTTTGGGTTGGTTTCAGGTTTTTGAGCTGAAATTTTTGCTGAAATATGGCGAGCTGCTGTACTGTACGCTGAACGATGTCGACTTACAATCTCACATTTACAGAGTTACTCTAAAAATTCGCTAGAGAGTATAACCTGTAGAATAAGTCAAGTGTGAAAGCGTTTGGTTTTTTTTCGTCATTAATGTCGTCCTGTGACACTGTAGTCTATGTTCACGAGCCGTTGCTGAGTAAACGTGTTACTCGACTCGTCTATACGAGCCGTAAAGTCTGGGGTCGCTGCTCTCACCTGCTCCTGTGGTCTGCACCTCAGGTTTAGTCGGAGGAACGAACGGCGGCCAGTGAGACGGATGCTTCTCCACCAGCTCAAACATCCGCAAGTTCCGCTTCTTCAGGATTTCCTTAAAGGTCACGAGCAGAAAGGATTAAAGCACAAACCTGAATAAAGGCACGAACACATCAGCAATGTGGATCATTTATTTAAAGTGCTACCTGCTGAACCTGATTACACCAGCTGTCAAAGTCCTCCTCACTCCTACAGAAAAAGCCCTGTTTCCACACACACACACACACACACACACATCCTATATTATATTTATAAGAACATACATTTTTACTGCTTGTCTTTTCATTTCAATATTCAAATTACTTGTTAAAAATCTCTGAGATTTTGTTTTCTATATTTCTCGCCCAGCTGTCAATCAGTTGTGTTTTTGCTTTTTAGAAACATTTTAAATATTAAACATTATTAAATATTAATAATCATTATCTAGTCAAATGCTAGGTTTTTCTGTATTAGCATAACATTTAATAAATACTTAATTAAATAAATCAGTTAAAATATTTCCTTTTAATGTTGAACACTTAAGTGTGCTTAAACTGAGATACTTTATGCCTTTCACTCGAGTTTTTTGTTTCATATTTCTACTTTTGATTGAAGACGATTTTGACACAGAATCTGTACTTCTACTTAACTTCAGCTTCTCTGCGAGCTGCCACTCTTCGTCCGCAGAAGAAAGCTGCTGCTGCTTCTTATGTTTCACAAAAGCGTTTTACTTTTGAAATGAATAATAAGACTCATGCTGTGTGTTTGATCCTGACTCTTTCGCTCCTGCAACCTCACCAGTGCTACAGTAGGGTCCAGGCTGGTGATCTTCATGCGATGAGGACTCCTCTGGCAGTGGTAGCTCTGGTCATCCACAGCGAGGTCCGTCTCCGAGTCCACAGCTGACTGAGTGGTGTGAGGGTCCAGATAAATCAGCTCATCATCTGGGGAGAGAGAATGTGGAAGTAACGTCAGGCCATTTCGAGGGCGTGGAACAATACGTCCAAAACTCTGCACTAAAGTACTAATGCGAGGAAGAATTGTTTTAGTTTTCAGATAACACATATCAGGAACTTGAAACACACTCCTAGGTTTACAAATATTTCAGAGAACACCATGACAAAACAGAAAACCGAATCAATCATTTTTTAGATTGATCTCAGAGTCCACAGGGATTACCGTCAGTAATGAGCCTAATTAATCCGCCAAAAGCCTAATCAAGGTTAGTCATCAATCTAATTCCTTGAAAAATGCCGCCACATCAAAACATACCCTGTGGTCAGTTTTTCCTTTAATTTGTCACCCATATTAATATAAGTTTTGTTTAGATAGATTAGATAGAGATCGAGAGTAACTGATCCTGAAGGGTAAATTTGTTTAAGGTTGCACTGTATATTGCAGAGTAACGTTTGCTCAGAGAGAGTACTCACCTATAAATCCAATAAAGTAATAAGCCAGGTTGGGTTTTCCACCAAGCACTCCACAAGACTGCGGCATCTTAAAACATTCCTTCATGAAAAATAAATGATTTTGATTTAAAAACTTTATACATCATGATTCAGTTTACTACATTGCACTTAGCACTGTGTTTGTTACTGAGTAATATTTCACACAATCACACAAAACGTTGAAAACTTTACTCCGAATTCACACCAGCCGCATCACGTAAAACATCGTATCATGGGCTGCGTGATGTGACGCTTCACGTGAACTTAACACTTCACGTGAACTTAACGCTTCACTGTGGCCGGTGTGGACTGAGATGGTTTTAGAAACGGAACTGAATGAGGTCTCGATGTGATGTGACTCGGCCGTGAGTGTTTCAATCTTTTGCCTAATAGATGATCTACTGTTAGGAGTACTGGGAGATTAGAATCCGATTCCTGCGTACTTTCAGGGCCTGGATGTAGATGGGGTTGATGTTGTTGATGCCCATGCGGAGTGGGATCAGCAGCAGCAGAGGCCTCCAGTCCAGGGAATGCTGGGAATGCTGTTGGGAATGCTGTTGGGAATGGGAGACGGGGCATGGAGCCTGGCGCTGCTCTGCGTCGTCTGTCAGCTTGTGTCCTGATGACGACTCGCCGGATGGAGGAACTTCTACGCCGCCACAGATACACCGACTGGGCCTCGCTTCCTGATGACACTGCTTCTCTAATGAAGAGAGAGAGAGAGACAGAGAGAGAGAGAGAGAAACCATAACCGTTTATTGTGTACACTCTAAAATAATTCTCAATAAAGAATATAACAGGAAAACACTTACTGATGTCTTCGATCACTACAGTGTTGTCCATTGACACGTACACAGTTAACGAACTCCAATCATCAAACAGTGTGAGTTTCCTGTGACGGAAAATATATATCTGTACATCTCAAATCACGAATCAACACAATTTATCTGTAATGCTAACTCAGCACTAAATTCTGAATCCCTAGAGCAGACATTTAAGAAAATAAGCTTAACCCTGTCACTGAGTCACCTCAGGATGAAGTTCCTGCACTTCAGTTTCTCAGTAAAAAGTGTTTTATTCAGTCAGAAACATTTAGTATAAATTTATATAAACTAAAACCTGACACCTGTTTATTATTGTTTATCTATAATTTTATTTATATTTATTTAGTTTTTATTCACAATGTTCAATTTTTCTAACTCATTTTTGTCAACACAATGACGAAGTTGTGTCCAGAATTATTCATATAAATGTATAGACGAAGAAAAAATATATAATATATTTATATAATATTGTATTATTATATATTAGGTCCTGGTCCCGGTGAGGCTCTGGCTGATTTTATTTTCATGTGACTTGTTTTTGTGTTATTGAGGTTTGGATTAAATTCAAATGAGGAGTCACAGATATAAGAGCGTAATAATAAACACAACAGCTTCGATAACGGTAGTGACGTCCGCAGCTGTACGTAAATTAAAATATCACACACTCCGTGTTCACGCTTCACAGAGTCTTACTGGTCCTCAGAAACCTGCTCTGATCCGCTGCGGAGAATAATCACGGCTCTGAAGGAAAAACTTTCCAGCAGAAGAAACTTACCTGAGGACTTGTGCTACTGTGTTCGGACCATACCACTCTCCAACAGATTTACCCTCGCCCACCCCCATCTGAGCTGCTCAGAGAGAGAGAGGGAGAGAGAGAGAGAGAGAGAGAGAGAGAGAGAGAGGGGGGGGGGGGGGGGGGGGGAGAGAGAGGGGGAGAGAGAGAGAGACACAGAGTGAGAGAGAGAGAGAGAGAGAGAGAGAGAGAGAGGGGGAGAGAGAGAGAGAGACAGACAGAGAGACACAGAGTGAGAGAGAGAGAGAGAGAGAGAGAGGGGGAGAGAGAGAGAGAGAGAGAGACACACAGAGTGACAGAGAGAAAGACGGAGAGAGACACAGAGTGAGAGAGAGAGAGAGAGAGAGAGAGAGGGAGAGGGAGAGAGAGAGACAGAAAGAAAGGGAGAGGGAGAGAGAGAGAGAGACATAGAACTGGACTGGTATCATTACAGACAAAATACTCTTACTGAACACAGACACAGGAAGGAGTGTGAAGGAAGAAAATGTTGCTGTTTAATGAATTTGATCTGAATCTTATTCAGAAGTTGTGCAGAAAACACTGAACACTGAATACTGAACACTGAACACTGAATACTGAACACTGAACACTGAACACTGAATACTGAACACTGAACACTGAACACTGAACACTGACAGCTCTGATGAATGAATTAAATGAATCAGTGGAACAGCGTGGCTCGTTGTACTCGAGTGTGCACAGGATGAAACTTTTCATTTGCATGCCACATGTGTATGTATATATATACACACACACACACACACACACACACACACACACATAACCACACACACACACACGTAACCACATACACATACAACCACACACACACACACACACACAACCACTCACATAACCACACACACACACACACACACACATGAAACCACACACACAAAACCACTCACATAACCACACACACACACACAAACAAACACGCACACAACCACACACATACACACACACACATAAACAAACACATATATAAACACACAACCACACCACCCAACCACAAACAAACAACCACACACACACACACACACACATACACACACACGAAACCACTCACATAACCACATACACACACTCACTCACTCACTCACTCACACTCACTCACTCACTCACACACACTCACTCACTCACTCACACTCACTCACTCACACTCACACTCACTCACTCACACACACACACATACCCATCTGGTGAATCGAATAACAGCTATCTTTTCTGTCCAGAAAGCAGTGGAGGATGCGCTGGTACTCGGCCGGCTGACTTCCCTCACTCACCCACCGCCATGCTGCAGGGTTTCACACAAACAGCACAGTTTCATGTTACAGGAAACAAAATCGAAAACCTTCTCGTTCAGGTGACGGGAACTGCCGAGCTTCATAACACCTGAATCTCACCTGAACACCTGCAATAAACTTCACCTGAACACACTTCAGTTATATTCATTTATATGGCGACTCGACACACTGACTCTAACCATCAACACGGGCAAAAGGACAAGCTCTGTGAATAAAGTGAGAGAAGTGAGAGAATAAGAGAGAGAGAGAATACTTTAATTAACTGAGAACGCAGTACTACAGTATACACTCACAGGCCACTTTATTAGGAACACCTCCACACCTGCTCGTTTATACAAGTATCCAACATGGCAGCAGTTTTTATGCACTGCGTTAAATCATGCAGGTCAAGAGTTTCAGTTAATGTTGACATCAAACAGCAGAATGGGGAAAACATCTGAGATGCTTTTCTGCTCAACACGTTTGTACAGAGTGGTTATCTGCGTCAGTTCTGGTCATTCTCCTCTGATCTCTCTCATCAACACGACGCTTCCACACAGAACTGGATGTTTTTTGTTTTTCTCACCATTCTGTGTAAACTCTGTTGTGTGTGAAAATCCCGGGAGATCAGCAGCTTCTGAAAGACTCAAACCAGCAACCATGGCACAGTCAAAGGCACCGAGACCACTGAGATCTTTTCCCCATTCTGATGTCTGATGTGAACATTAGCTGAAGCTCTTGATGTCACGTGATTAGATGAGTGAATAGCTGCATGAATGAGCAGGGGTACAGGTGTTCCTAATAAAGTGAGCAGTGTGTGAATATATAGTCTATTTCCTATACTCATGTCCCTGAGTGCTACTCTATCCTGCTACTCTATCCAGCGTTTGGTGTGCAGATGGTCATGCAGAGGAGAAAAGCGAGAAAAGCAACTCTGATTAGTCCTGATTTATAACAAAGCCTTTAGATCTTTGTAAGAAGTCAGGAGTTTGTTTTCTGTCCTACTTCTTCCCAGATGGCTGCAGATGAGGGCTTGTGCCAGGATCATCTGTCCACAGCGCAGCATGCAGCCCCAGCCTGCGTCTGACGACGGACCCGTTCCTCCTGAAGGACATAAATATAACAGTATCAGCTCAGGCAGATCACCAGCGTCCCCGCCGTCATCCGTCATCCGCTCACGGCTGTAACGTAAAGCGTGACGTGATGTGATGTGTTCACGCTACTGACCGATGGGGCTGAACTTTTTCCTGTACGTGAACCACAGCCGCGAACGCACATCTGAAAGAAGCGCTGACTTTTCTGCAGAAAACAGAAACAACACACAAAAATGTCAGTCACATAAACACCTGTAAGAGCTTCAGTTTACTCCATCGATTACGACATGCGCAAGTGTTCGCTTTTTCTCCTGGACCAAAGTGTCAGGCATAAAATCTGTTACAAACAGAAACGCAGAGCGGCCACGCGAGAACGATATCCCCATCAGCATCCCACGTAATAACACGCTCTTATCCTCGCAATAACGTGAAGCTTTTCACGTAATA
Source organism: Pangasianodon hypophthalmus (assembly GCF_027358585.1). NCBI lineage: Eukaryota > Metazoa > Chordata > Actinopteri > Siluriformes > Pangasiidae > Pangasianodon > Pangasianodon hypophthalmus. Next base: position 165,649 of record NC_069724.1, on the reverse strand, counting down.
ACGTGAAGCTTTTCTCGCAATAACGTGAAGCTTTTCTCGCAATAACGTGAAGCTTTTCTCGTAATAACGTGAAGCTGATGGGTTGATTTTTCCTGGAGGTGTGAAGTACAGAATGCTCTGTTATGAAAGCCACATGTCCATGACGGGTGTGAGTTCTTACCTGTTTTAACATTATAAGATTCTCCTAAAATCCACACTGGCTCTTCAGTGTCTGGTAAATCTTCTAGGAATTCAGAGAAAACGTTGATCTGGTTTTCATACTTGGCTAAAACTGGAACAGAGACATGTATTTATTCCTAATGATCAGAATTATCAGCCTTTACACTTCACACTTTACACTACACTTTACACTTTACACTTCACACTACACTTTACACTTCATTTTATTCCTAATGATCAGTTATCAGCCTTTACGCATTACACTTCATGTTTTACACTACACACATTACACTACACTACACACATTACACTTCATTTTATTCTTAATAATCAGAGTTATCAGCTTTTACACTTTACACTTCATGTTTTACAGTTCACACTTTACACTACACACTTTACACTACACTACACACTACACTACAGTACACTACACACTTTACACTTTACAGCTGTGTCTATGTAGCTGATTTATTCAGCCTGACTTTACAGTTGTGTAGTGTTTGTGTAGTGTAACTGTAGTGTGTGCGTGTGTGTGTGTGTGCGTGTGTTTGTGTAGTGTAACTGTAGTGTGTGTGTGTGTGTGTGTGTGTGTGTGTGTGTGTGTGTGTGCAGCAGCTGGATGAGTGCGCGCTCAGAGGCTCAGAGGATGTGTTCAGGCCACTAACCGGGGAACAATGAGAAAACTTCAAACTCAGTTCCGAAATGAAATAAACACTTCTGCTGCACAGCCTTCTTCACTTTAACCTCAACACAGCGCGATAAACACACTCCCCGAGCCGCTGCTCTCTGTTTTATTTCTGCATTTCTTACCTGCCTCCATCCTGAGCTGTCATCGGTGTTTAAAGTCAACGATACAAATACAAAAGCACGGAATTGTGGGTGATAATGTTCATTTCTTGTTTTCCTTGTGTCAAAAAGGGACAATGAAACTACAAATCCCAGATATGTCGGAAGGCACGTAGTGGACAAACGTCACCAGAAACACTGCGAGGCATTCTGGGAGTTGTAGTTTATCTGTGACGAGAGCCTTCAGTTTCCGGTTTACGTCATATATTTTCGTTTTTAGCGACCAAGCTAGTCACCTGTGTGCATTAGAGCAGGGATAAAGCTCGGTTTCTGAGGATTTGTAACATTAATATATTTATTAAGGTATTCCTTTCACTTCGCTGTTGGTGATGTTGCCTGTTTAAATCATGCAGTTTGCCGGTTTGCTGTTAGCTAACGGTGTTAGCAGCTAGGCAGGAAGCTAGCGTGTGCAGGGCTGTAAACAGTGAAAGCTGTTTTATTTACACATGTTTATGGTTTATTAATGAACACAGCTAGCACAGGCAGGTTTACGCTGTTTGTCAGTTAGCTGAAGTTTATTAATGTTAATGTACATTAATGCTTATTAATGTAGAAACTCTTTAATTAAATCTGCGCATTGTTGACTCTTTTCAGGGGAAAGTAGCTACTGCAAGCTCGGAAAGTCAGTAGAAGTCGCCAGATGATGTCACAGACTAATTTGCATATTCATTAAATCCCAGAGCGAAACCCTGATGTGTATTAGATTGATTGTGATGCCTGTTATAGACTGTAAAAGTGTGTTATTATATTGGAATGTTATATTTGTGGATATTGCCCCCGTTTGTGAAGTTGTGTGTATAATCAGATTTGCGTAGCAGGACGCTGACCGTGCAGCAGCATGTCGTACGTGTTCGCCAGCGACTCTCTGCAAGCCACGCTGCCGCTGCTGCAGGCCTGCATTGACGGAGATGTGGCGTTCGCTAAGCGCCTGCTGGAGACCGGCTTCGACCCGAACGCGCGCGACTGCCGGGGACGCTCGGGGATGCACCTGGCCGCGGCACGCGGGAACGTGGAGATCTGTCGCCTGCTACACAAGTTCGGAGCGGACCTGCTGGCCACCGACGCTCAGGGCAACACCGCACTGCACATGTGTGGACACGTGGACACCATCCAGTTCCTCGTGTCCAACGGACTCAAGATCGACATCTGGTTGGTGAACCTTCTCTCCAGATTTCATTATTTTACTGTAATAGTGTGTGATATAACGATTTAATCGTCTCTACACGATGTTACACTGCGGAGATCTCCAGCGACGTTTACTCCGACTGCATTATATTATATTATATTATATTATATTATATTATATTATATTATATTATATTAGCAGACCTGCCGACCTTTACACATTTTGTGTAGGAGCTCAACAGTAACATCGGACTACGCTAGTACACGTTACCGTGCCGGTTGCCGTGGGAACGCAGGGTGTAGTCTCAGAACTCCGAAATGAGAGAAATATCTGTGACCGGATTGATCGTGTGCGTGAGCAGGGCACTTAAACAGATCCTTACTCCTCCGCTACTCTCCTTTCGGCTGCAGTGGTGGGAATGCTCGCTTTTCTGTCAGCTCTGGACGAATAAATTATTTATTGCGATTATTTAAACGGTAAATCACAAGTGGGGAAAAAATCAGTAGCACAGAATTTGCAAGCAAAAGACATATTTGAATACAGTCACTTTCACCTTTAGCGAGTTGCTGCTTTCATGGCACTAAAGTAGATTTCCTCTTGTGTCGTGCCACGCCCTCTGGGTGGGAGGGGCTTACTGTCTCTCCCCTGTCAATCACAGCGGCTGTAGCCAATCGTGCGTGTCTGTGAGCTGGTGTATGAGGAAGAGGGCAGATAGCGCTCTCCTCCGAGTGTTACGCCTCCCTGTGATGCAGCACGAGCAGCAGTTCGATGAAAAGACCTGGTTGTCTGACTTCACGTGTCGCAGAAGACTCCGCCCTCCCGGTTGGTCGCTGTCATGTGATAGGGCAGAGCTGGCTGGTGGGCGGGACTTCATCTTTGTGCAGATGCATTAAAAGTTTATACCCTGATAAAGTTCCTCTGTGTGTTTTTTCTACAGTAATCATAACGGAGCCACTCCTCTGGTCCTGGCTAAGCGGCGCGGCGTGAACAGAGACGCTCTTCGTCTGCTGGAAGGACTGGAGGAGCAGGAGGTGAAGGGCTTCAACCGCAGCTCCCATTCCAGCCTGGAGAAGATGCACATAGCAGATAATGAGAGGTGAGATTACTGTGCGCTCCACAAGTATTGGCACCCTTATTTAAAAAAAATAAAAAACAAAAATTCCACACAGTGGTTTATCGTTTCTCCTCAAACAGAAAGATACACTGTTGATCTTTTCATTTTCATTAGAGCTTTTTATTTTTAAATAATGCTTTTTTTTTCTCAGAAATATATGTGCCAAAATTATTGACACCCCTAAGCACATTTATCTGTGCATTTCAAAAGATCAGACATTTTACATTCTGTTTGTGATTTTGTCTCAGTTATAAAGATTGTTTTCTGTCTTATGGAGATTGACGTTTAATAAAAATGTTTAAATGAACCTTTTATCGCAGTTATAGGAAAATAGTCCACGCTGGGGTGGTGTGATGCGTTACCACTCTGAAGTAGATTATTTTCCTCGTATTCAACAGCAATTTGGAAAAGATTACATCTTTTAATTTATTAATGAACGACACAAAATGCTTTTTTAATGTAGTGGAACGTGACGAGTTCCTGTTGTCACTTACGTTATAGCAGCTATAAACATGAGTCGTTCCCTCACCAGCCTCTTTATTCTCTAAAAAAACGCAGCTTGTTACATCGTGTTACTGAGAAACTGCAAAGAAGCGTAAACTCCTCAGTCCTGAGAGCGTTAATATAAAACAAAGGTTATTAACAGTATCCTGAAATACTTCCACTATAATGCGACTACACAGTGTGGCAGGAAATCGATCAGTTCACTTCTCCTGATAAAATACAAATCAATAAAACACTTTGTTGTGTTCATGAATAAATTTATGAACTATTTATCCGTTATATATTTGTACTCACTGACGTACGCACGTGTTGATTCCTAAAAAAAGATCTCCTTGTTCCTCTTGTACAGTGCCATGGAGAGTCACTCGCTCCTGAACCCTCACCTCCACCGCAGCGACGGCGTGTTCTCCAGCTTTCGCACCACGTGGCAGGAGTTCGTGGAGGATCTGGGCTTCTGGAGGGTTCTGTTGCTCCTGCTCTTCATCGCCCTGCTCTCGCTGGCCATTGCTTACTACGTCAGTGGGGTTTTGCCTTTCAGTTCCAATCAGCTGGAACTTGTGCGTTAGGACGATAAGGAAGTGACGGAGGTGCGGGAGTTAAGCTGACTGAACTGGTGAATCATTTTAAGGAACCGAATCTGTTTATGCTTCTTAAACTCTTGTCACGTAAATGACGTTATAATGCATATTTACGTCTGTGTAAATAGTCAGAACAGTTTAGATGCCTTCTGAATGTTTATTGCTATCATGATTTATCGTGCACAAGAAGATGGTCCTGAACATTTAAAACCTTCACATTGTGTAGAGTAATGACTAAAATTGATAATTAACTCGTAATGTTAATGTGAACATGGAGTGAGTGAGTTATATTCAGCAAATCCAGAAATCTTTATTCTCACATTTAATGTAAGCTTCTGGAAATGAACATTAACACGGAGTGTTTGTAATTGAACACTATTTACAGGAGATCTCTCAGAGCAGGTTTCTAACAGGGAGGATCCTGTAGCAATATTAATACATTTTATTAACAAAAATACCCCAAACACAACACAGTGAGATTCTGCTAGTGATTAACCGCTTACTGTACGCTCACTACGTTTTCTATTTCTCTCTAAATCTAATGTAACTCAGAAGATGATTATCAAGAGCTTGCTGAGGGTAAAGGTGTGAGAGAGAGAGAGAGAGAGAGAGTGTGTGTGTGTGAGAGAGAGAGAGAGAGAGAGAGTGTGTGAGAGAGAGAGAGTGTGTGTGTGTGTGTGTGTGTGTGTGTGAGAGAGAGAGAGAGAGAGAGAGAGTGTGTGTGTGTGTGTGTGTGTGTGAGAGAGAGAGAGTGTGTGTGTGTGTGTGTGTGTGTGTGTGTGTGTGTGTGTGTGAGAGAGAGAGAGAGAGAGAGAGAGAGAGAGTGTGTGTGTGTGTGTGTGTGTGTGTGTGAGAGAGAGAGAGAGAGAGAGAGAGAGAGAGTGTGTGTGTGTGTGAGTGAGAGAGAGAGAGAGAGAGAGAGAGTGTGTGTGTGTGTGTGTGTGTGTGTGAGTGAGAGAGAGAGAGAGAGAGAGAGAGAGAGAGAAAGATGTACAGAACTGAATTTCAGAACTAGACCTGAAAAGTGCTGATGCACAGATTTTCTCTCGCTTTTGATTATTTACATGAAGTGATTATTAAGTGAAGATGCTGATGTCTGGTGTTTAGAGGAAAAACACTACTGCTGATTTAATAAATGGAAGAAATGTGGCTTTGTATGCTTAAAGTGATTTTTTTCCTTTTTAATTTTATACTTATTCCAGGATTTCACATGATTATTATTATTATTATTATAACTGTTATTATTATTATAACTGTTATTATTATTGTTGTTGTTATCAGCGCTGTTATCATGTAAGACAGCACATCTTGTTTCACGTGTCTGACGTTGCTGAAGAGCTTTCTTACGCGTTTCAGTGGTAGATCATGGATGTTGGAGATTAAAGATATTCCCGCTTTCCAGTCTGCAGCATATCCATTTGCTCATGTGATTAAGGGTGAACTTATAAACGTATGATGAAGTCAAGTGTCAAGTCAAGTGGAGTTTATTGTCATTTCAGCCATATACAAGTACACAGTGAAACGAAACAACGTTCCTCCAGGACCAAGGTGCCACATAAGACAACACAGAACAACACAGAACTACGGGGACGACATAAATTACATAAATTAAACGTAAAGTGCACAAGTGCAAACATGTGCAGACAGCACAAGACAGAACAGACAGTACATAACTACGACACCGACCAGTACACAGTCCTGTTGAAAGTGATAAAGTGACAGTAGTGCAAATATTACAGCTGAGGTAGTGTAAACAGTGTAAACACAGAAGTAGCAGCAATAATAAAACATGTGCAAAACATGAGCAGTGCATGTGCATAGAGGATGTTCCGTTGTGTGTATATATATGTATGTATGCGTGAGTTCCTTTGGACCAGTTCAGTTGTGTGTGTGTATATATGTATGTATGTGTGTGTGTGTGTGTGTGTATGTGTGTGTGTGTGTATGTATGTGTGTGTGTGTGTGTTCCTTCAGTCCAGTTCTAGGTATTTGGGAGTCTGATGGCATGAGGGAAGAAACTGTTGCACAGTCTGGTTGTGAGGCCCGAATGCTTCGGTACCGTTTTCCAGACGGCAGGAGGGTGAAGAGTGTGTGTGAGGGGTGTGTGTGAGGGGTGTGTGTGAGGGGTGTGTGGGATCATCCACAATGCTGGTGGCTTTGCGGATGCAGCGAGAGGTGTAAATGTCTGTGATGGAGGGAAGAGAGACCCCGATGATCTTCTCAGCTGTCCTCACTATCCGCTGCAGGGTCTTGCGATCTGAAAAGGTGCAATTCCCAAACCAGGCAGTGATGCAGCTGCACAGGATGCTCTCGATAGTCCCTCTGTAGAACGTGGTGAGGATGGAGGGTGGAAGATGTTCTTTCCTCAGCCTTCACAGAAAGTACAGGCGCTGCTGGGCTTTCTTTGTTATGGAGCTGGTGTTGAGCGACCAGGTGAGGTTCTCCACCAGGTGAACACCAAGAAATTTGGTGCTCTTGACGTTCTCCACTGAGGAGCCGCCGATGTTCAGCGGAGAGTGGTCATTCTGTGCTCTTCTGAAGTCAACCATCTCTTTAGTTTTGTCCATGTTCAGAGACAAGTTGTTGGCTTTGCACCAGTCCGTTAGCCGCTGCACCTCCTCTCTGTATGCTGACTCGTCGTTCTTGCTGATGAGACCCACCACGGTCGTGTCATCGGCGAACTTGATGATGTGGTTCGAGCTGTGCATTGCTACACAGTCGTGAGTCAGCAGAGTGAACAGCAGTGGGCTGAGCACACAGCCCTGTGGGGCCCCAGTGCTCAGTGTGGTGGTGTTGGAGATGCTGTTCCCGATCCGGACTGACTGAGGTCTCCCAGTCAGGAAGTCCAGGATCCAGGTGCAGAGGGAGGTGTTCAGGCCCAGCAGGTTCAGCTTTCCAATCAAGTGCTGAGGAATGATTGTGTTGAATGCTGAACTGAAGTCTATGAACAGCATTCTAACATAAGTGTCTTTATTGTCCATGTGGGTGAGGGCCAGATGGAGGGTGGTGGTGATGGCATCATCTGTTGAGCGGTTGGGGCGGTAAGCGAATTGCAGGGGGTCCAGTGAGGGGGCAGCAGGGTCTTGATGTGCCTCATGATGAGCCTCTCGAAGCACTTCATGATGATGAGTGTAAGTGCAACGGGACGGTAGTCATTGAGGCAGGACACTGAAGACTTCTTTGGCACGGGGACGATGGTGGTGGCCTTGAAGCAGGTCGGGACAACGGTGCTGTACATGGAGGTGTTGAAGATGTCCGTGAAAACATCTGCCAGCTGGTCTGCACATCCTCTGAGCACCCTGCCAGGAATGTTGTCTGGTCCAGCAGCCTTCCGTGGGTTGACTCTGTGTAGAGTCTTCCTCACGTCAGCCGTGGTTAGACACAGCACCTGGTCATTGGGAGAAGGGGTGGTCTTCCTCGCCATCACGCCGTTCTGTGCCTCGAACCGAGCGTAGAAGTCGTTCAGCGCATCTGGGAGGGAGGCATCACTGTCACAGGCAGATGGTGATGACCTGTAGTTGGTGATGTTCTGGATGCCCTGCCACATGCGCCGGGTGTCTCTGCTGGTCTTGAAGTGGTCGTGGATTCTCTGAGCGTGTGCGCGCTTCGCCTCTCTGATGGCCCGGGACAGTTTGGCCCTTGCTGTTCTTAGGGCCACCTTATCGCCTGCTCTGAAGGCGGAGTCTCGAGTCCTCAGTAGCGCACGCACCCCTGCAGTCATCCACAGCTTCTGGTTGGAGGGTGAGGTGATGATCTTGGAGGCGGTGATGTCATCAATGCACTTGCTAATATAGCTGGTCACTGAAGGCACTGAAGGCAGTGAAACTGGATCTCTGCGCTGAGGTAATAAGAACATTAAGTGGCGTGTCTGTGCAGCAGCTTGGATAAGGGGTAAGATTTTACTTTAATAACTTTTTCATTCAAAATTACAGGTTATGATTTTTTTGTAATTGTATTTTTAAGAGTTAAAAATACAGATTTATGTAAATTAGTCCGAAGGTGAAGGGAAAAGTTACGAGGCTTGAGACCGAGGTCATGTGGTACAGTCTTTATTTTTCAAAATAAAGTCATTAAATAGTGTTAGTTTAGTGCCACATAATGAAAAAAAACTACCATAATTATGATAAAGCTAAAATAAAAGAATTTTACGATAAAAGAACATGGGTGCAGCGGGGAGCGTCGTCTCCTCACAGCTCCAGCGTCCGAGTTCGATCCTGAGCTCCGCTTCCTGTCCGTGTCCATGTGGGTTTCCTCTGGGTTCTCCGGTTTCTTCCCAAAAACATAGCAGTAGATAGATAGCTTAGTCCAAACTGCCCCTGTGTGTGTGAGTGTGTAAAAACTGTATTCCCGGCTGTTCCTGGGAATTTGCTCCGGATCCAGCGCGACCCTGACCATGATGGAGCGCTCATGAAGATAAATAAATGAAAGAAATATCATGAATATAATCTTCATTTACTCTAAATACACTTTTTTCTGTTTAATTAAAACAACCAGCTGCAAACTTATATATAAAATGATTTTTAGATTCATTCTTCAGTAAGCACTTTATTCTGCTCAGTCCAGGGTAAAGTCCACATCCTGGCATGTGTTTGGGAGGAAACCGAGGAACCCGGATGAAACCCACATGGAGATGAGGATCGAACTGCAGCGACACGTACGAGATATCCGAGTCTTTATTTACTCGAGCTGCTCTAATTACACAGTCAGTTTCTGCTTAATTAAAACAACCAACTACAAACTTGATGAACGTTTTTTAAAAAATATTAACCTTTTAAAGCTAGTACAAAACTACAACAATTAAATACATACAAATAATAAATAATATTTACAGCATAAACAGATTTGTTCGTTTTCTTTAACACGGAGTAAAGTCGGGTTCAGACAGCGCCTCTTCTAACGTCTCCGTGTGCACCAGCGGGATTTTGGCAACTTCGAAGAAGACTCTGTAAAAGGCAAAGGAGCGATTATAAATCAGATACTCAGAAACTCGGACCAGAGTCTCTCATCTGAACGGTACGTGTGCATTCCGTACTTGTGAGAGTACTTGTTCTCCACAGCTCGGAGGTTCTCGTCAGCAGGACAGGCCAGCATGGCGTACAGTCTCCTCACCAGCGGGCCCAGGTCGCTCAGCGCGTAGCCGCTGTGGTACCGCAGCGCCGCCGTCTGCACGCCACACAGAGTGAAAGAGTGTGTAAGGAAGAGTGTGTGCCATCTGTAGTGGACTGAAACTGCTGAAACAACGACACATTCGTCCATCACGAGTTCTAAAGACAGAAATCCGGTGACGGATCTGCGACTCACGAAGCAGCAGTGTGTGTTTACTAGACGTGTAACGCAGTGTCACTGTCTGAATCTGTTCACTGCCCTGAATAACTATCTGTATCCGGATTTGAACCGGAAGTGGGCGTGGCTTAAACACTTGGAAAAAAAAAAAAGCTGCTGGAAGAAGAAGCCGTTTTTTTAATTCACAAAATATAAATAAATTAAAGAATCAAAGATACGTTGCCCCGGGCGCGGCGCACGGTCTGTGTGTGTGAGACGGAGACGTTTTAACATCAGTCAAATACGTAAAAGTGTGTGTGTGTGTGTGTGTGTGTGTAAGCAGCGGTATTATTTACACACTCGCCTGCGTACTTTATGTGCATCTGGAGGATTAAAGCGACGTCCACTAGGTGGCACATCAGAGCTGAAACATCAGGTTATAACTGAAATTGTAAAACGTTGAGTGGTTTCACGCACAGCGACGTTAAACACGCTGGTGAGTTCTGGCTCTCTCTCTGCCATCGTCATGATTGTTGTCATGATCTGTGTCTCAAAGCGTAAACTCTGACCTTACAACAAAAGTATCTACTAATCAGAAAATCCAGAAGACTGAGTGCACAATACAGAGCTATGAATTTAATCACGAGAGGTTTTTTTAAAGTTCTAACAGTAACAGTTAAACCGGTTAGCGCTAGTATTCAGTAACAGACTAGAACAGAACATAACGACGGGATCTGAGACACAGCGCTACTTTGGTTAGTCATTTGCGAACACACTGTCACATGGTGCGATACTGCGCCTGCCGTTCACGCTGGTGTTCCACCACATGGACGTGTAACGTTAATTTCTGAGGACGTGCACAAGCGACGCTCCGAACGACCGCAGGAGACGTACGGCAGCCATCTTGGATACACGTAGTTAAAGGCACGTATTAGTTCAGGCTACTGGAGCAAACCGCTGACTAGAGACAAAGCAAAGAAAAAACTAACAGCCTCCAATCCATATCTGTTTAGAAAAACATCATCTGTCCATGAATCATGTTCCGTCTCTAATGTATCCACATGGTGTGTTCAGTAGCTGTGGTTCTCACCCATCCTCCCAGGCGGGTGGTGATGAGGGCAAGCAGGAGGCAGGCGGACGCTAAGCGCGACGCTCTCTCCGGCACCAGCTCCAGCTCCAGCAGGCTCAGTTCACACACGTAGCGTGCTAAAGTTAGCGTCTCCATGCTAGCATGGGCTACCTGTGGGTTTGGTTCATAATTATATCACAAAACACAAATGAAGCTGTGCAAAGGTGCAAACTAAGCTACGCTTCTAGAAGGCAGCTTTTATATTCTGTGCGTTATTAACAGTCCTGGTAGCCGTCAGGTTTGCTTCAGGAATTTTCACTGCAGACATGAATCTATAACGAGTTCAGCATACGAGTGTACACACTGTCAAAAGTTTCCCAGAATTCCCAGCTGTGGGAATTTTATAATCATTATTATAACTAAGCAATAATTCATGTAAATTACAACGCAGCTCATAATTGAAGCTTCAGCTGCTCCAACCTTTGCGTAACGCCTGAGGAACCTGTAAGGAACAGGGATGTTAATGTCAAAGTGAAGTCCTCGGAGGATGTTCCTTTCCATGACGAGGAATTCCTGTCTATTGTAGGCGTCGTCACAAATGTACAGGAAGTCATCAATGCTGGGAGGACAGCGCTCCTGGACAAACATGAAATATAAGCATTATTTATCACATGCTCAACATTTCAACCAACATTTCCAAATGAACCGCAGCTAACATGTTGATCATGAGCATGGGCTTGTGGGAGCGCACTTCCCAAAGATCTGAGGTTTCATTATAAACTGTGTTGTTGTTGTTGTTTCAGTAGTAAATCATGGAATAATTCTGAAATTTAGATCTTTAGGTACGATCTTACTTCAAACTTGGCAGCGATGAGCATAGCCGTGGAGCCAATGAGCTGCAGGGATTCTCTCATCACCTCCGTGACAGACAGGTAGTGGTCCGTCAGCTTCACCGCCAGGTACAGCGTCTCATGATTCAGCTCGAAGTTCTCCTGCGTCGAGGAGACGTGGAAATAATCACGTGTTTATAATCAGTTATAATCAGTACACGTCACAGGACTCGGTGACATCACAGACACTTAATCACCCAGATTACTTTGCCAAGGTCGTCAAAGGTCACTTCAATTCAATTCAATTCAATTTTATTTGTATAGCGCTTTTAACAATGGACATTGTCACAAAGCAGCTTTACAGAAATAAATGGATTCACAAAAAATATATTGTAAATATTTAAATTTATCCCTTATGAATTTGTCACTTAACTTCATCCAAAATTAAAGACAGCATCTCTTATATTTTTATGTCTTATATGTAGCTTATCATAACACACACACACACACACACTATATACTCTAATGCACACACTGGATTTGAAATATAAAACTTAAAAAATAACAAGTTTAGGTAAAACGACTCTGAATAACAGAATCCATGGGTTTCATTCACTGAGGAATAATTTTGCTAAATAATATTGTGATTTGGAAATGTGTTATTGACAAACATCCACAAATAGCAACATTAATGCTGAAAGATAAATAAGATGGAGACAGAGAGAAAGAGAGAGAGAGAGAGAGAGAGAGACAGACAGAGAGAGAGAAAGAGAGAGACAGAAAGTCAGATAGAGAGACAGAGAGAGAGAGAGAGAGAGAGAGAGAGAGAGAGAGACAGATCACAGGATGTTACCTGGACTTCCACCATCCAGTCGATTAGAATTCCTCTCATACTTCCGTTCAAGTCCGGCTGAGTCTGCATGTAATCAGTCAAGACAAATTTCTCCTGAAAAGCCACAAACACACACACACTTTATACACACACACACTTTATACACACACTTTACACACACACACATTTTACACACACACACACTTTATACACACACACACACTTTATACACACACACACACTTTACACACACTTCAGCTTTGAAAATCACCGTGTTACATCATCACAGTCTTCATGTCTTTTAAACCTGAGACAGAAAGCCGGTTCTCACCTCTCTCTGTCTGAGGTAGTCAAAGATATCTTTAGCGTACTCCGGACTCATCAAACAGTCGCCAGCTTGCTCCTTATCAACATCAAACTCTTCTGGAATCTGCAGGAAACACAGACTCAGAGGCTTGAGTATAATGAGAAGACGTCTGTGGCTTGACCTGCGATATTCCTGGGATCTGCATGAGCAGAGCGAGTTTACGATCAGAAGCGTGAGGAATTTCTCCCGAAACTAATAAACGAAACGGACGAATTTCACATTCAGCTGAAAGAAAACATCATTTTGAGGTTTGAGGAATTCTTTCATCTTTTATTCATCTTCAGTAAGCGCTTCATCCCGGTCACGCTGGATCCGGAGTCTTTCCCAGGAACACACGTGCACACACACGCGCGCACACACACACACACGCACGCGCACACGCGCTTGCGCACACACACACGCACGCACACGCACGCACAAGGTGGGATGAAACCGGAGAACCCACAGAGACACGGGGAGAACGTGGAGAGAAACTACACGAGATCAGAATCTGGAGCTGTGAGGAGACGACGCTACTCTGTGCTATAAATCTGATAAATTCACTTCCATTTATTCAATAACTTTATAATAATATTCAATAACCTTTTGTTCTTGGACTGCAGGCTGCTCCTTAGCAGGAGACACACCAGAGTCTGTCGACTTCTCCACCTGATCCTCCTGATCCACAGCTTTTCTGCATTGCTCCTCAGATGACAGGCGTTTAGTCCTGGAGTAATAACACGAGTTAAGCATTCTCTTAAAGGATTATTATTATTATTATTATTATTAAATATCTGTGAAGGATGTGAGGATCATTACGCTGTCAGGTTGCTGTTGGTCTTTATAACCACTTTGCTCGTCTGTGTCCTCTTGGCCGGTTTGTTGTTCTTGACACAGACGTCATTCTGGACTTTTTTGGTCTGTTTGTGAGAAGAGAAAGAAATGTATGAATGTTCTTCAAATGTTCTTGTATGTCAGGAAAACTTTCATATTTACGTCCTAACGACGTCCTCAGCTCAGTTCACAGCGTCTGATGTCATCACTGTGTCGTTTTACACTGCAGGTTAAACTGTGAGCGGTTTTCTCTCAGACAGCGCGTTAACCCCGAGTGGATGTTAGCAGGTTTTGCTTTCTGGATTTGACTTCACTACACGTTTACACTCCTCACACACCGTGCATGTGATTCTCTTTAATTCTTTACACAATCGCTTGCAAGTGTTGGACTCTGCTAGTGTCGAATGTTGTTCATTTCTGTACACATCATCTTTCCTAGAACAGAACGTACAATTTTCATTAAATTAAATAATCTTATTTAATAGCCTATAAAATACACAATAATGAATATCTCAGTTCTATCAGTTACAATAACTAAAATTTAATGATTTATTAATGGCAAGAGCTTTATTTTTTATTCTTTAATATAAATCAGCTTACTGTGATAAATAATTTACTGTCTGAACAGTTCACTGTTGAAAAACATTCAAGAAAATTCTCTGTAAGAAATAATCTTTAATAATCTTTAATCTTCTATTCTGAGGCTGATAAAAAGTGAAGTTTCAGTAAGGATTCATGTTCTGTATGTTCTTGTATGGAAAGGACTTCTGATGAATTCACTGCTGCACGATTAAGAAATATGAAAGCAAACAGCAGGAAAGAGCTGGAACCAAAGCTGAGGTGTTTTTCACGGTGAGATAAAAAGGTGTCGTTTAAATCAAAACATTTAACTCAATTAAAATCAACTGGAGTCTGAGAGGATTATAGAACAACGTAAAAAACACACACACACTCACACTCACTCACACACACTCTCACTCACACACTCTCACTCACACACTCTCACTCACACACAGACACACTCTCACTCACACACACACACTCTCACTCACACACACACACACACACACACACTCACACACTCACTCATATCTTTTGTATCATTAGTATGGTTGCAGTTTAAGGTTTATTTAAAAAACACACTCGGGCTGCAGTTTCCTCTCAGAGTGAAGCTTTAACACTTCTGAACCCAAAATAAAAAAAAAAACACAAAAATACTTTATTACAAAAATGACAAATAAATAAATAAACAAACAAACAATAAAAACAGGACAGATACCAGACAGTATCACACAGATGAAGGATTTTAGAATCGGATTAATGCGTAAACGTCAGCTTACGTTCGTCAGATCAACAAACGCAGAGCGTTTCCTGGGAGCGGCGTGTGGAGAGGACGGAGATCGCTTCACCTGAGGAACATCTACCTGTAACACAGCCAACAGGTTACACCTGCAGAGCAGCAGTTACTGAGTACACTGAGTGTTCACCACAGACTCCAGGTCTCACCACATTACACAGCTGTGTGTGTGTGTGTGTCCTACACACTCTCTCTCTCTCTCTCTCTATATATATACATACACATACACACACACACACTCACACTCATACACTCATATACATACACACACTCATACACTCATATACACTCTTACACACACACTCTCTCTCTCTCTCAGGTCAGAGTGCTCACCTGGTTATCAGGTCCTTTCCCTCTAAGCTGAGCTTTAGACGCACAGCAGTTTCCCCGCATGATGTCTGATCGCAGTCTGATCGCAGTCTGATCTTCTCAGATGTCCAGCTTTCAGTTCTCTGTGAAATTTATGCTTCAGTCTGAAACTCAGACACGCGTGTGTTTACTGCAGCCGTTACTACCGCTGGGAATAATCACACACACACACACACACACCTCATCTGATCTGATCTGATCTACTACAGGATCTGAAGCTCAGTCTAGAATTTTAAACATGAAATCGCTGAGAATTTAATCCTCACACATTTCCTACGATTTGGAAATCACAGAATTTGAACTCGAAGCCGCTCCAAGCTGCACGCTGATTGGTCCTTTGTCTTTAACGTCAACTGCCACAGACAAAAATCAGTTCAAACCGCCGACCAATCATCACGAAGCTTTTCGTTTTATTTCTGGCCAATAGGAGGAGAGTGGGCGGGGCGAAGTGGCGTGTGGCAGCTCTATCGCCACCTAGTGTATGAAAGCGGTTTAGTCCAGTTTTAACACTTTAAACTATTAAAATAATAATAATAATAATAATAATAATAAAATCACGGACCCGCTCAGATTTATTTTTATTAATGAACTAGTGAAAACTATTCCCATTAGACACATTATTTAAACAGCACATTAATACTCTATATTGAATAATATTGTAATATCGCGTGCACCCTGCTGTTTATCTGTACACTGTTTATCTCAACTTATTGCACCCTAACTCTTATTTATTTGATGTAACTGGTTTGCTGTTTGTGCTCCCGGTGGGATGCTGACTGCATTTCATTGTCTCTGTGCTCTTACTCTGATAATGACAATAAAGCTGAACCTAATATTCCTGCTTCTGGCTTCTAATGTTTTACTAAAGCCCAGGTTATCCTTCACGAGGTCTGCTTCTTTGAAAAACACATTTAAGATTAAATGTTTAAGAGAATGTTTGCCTAGTTCTTACTTAATATGGAATATTATTTCAGATTTTGTATTCAAAGTGGGTGATTTTCAACCTTTTTTAGTGTAAAAATAACATCAAAATGACCAGTTAAGGTATCCAATTTCCATAAACAAATATTACATGTTTATTTATGCAGTAAAACAATAAACTATTGCGGTTACTAAAAGAGAATCTGCTGCTCCTGACAGAGTTATTGTGTTTATACGGAAATGTCGTGAAATCACACGCATGCGCAGTATAGTGTCGTAAACCGCGCGCGCACAGCTCTGGCACGCGGACACTATCCGCACTAAACAGTGTGTGACGTTAGTGCGCCAGCTGTTAGTGCGCGCGTGTGCGTTTTTCGCAGGCGCTGATTGGCTGTCCGCGGTGTCAGTGATGTTAGCATGTTAGCATGTGAGCGATGCTAGCGCTGGTGTCGGGACGGAAAGCAGCTCGCGTTGCCGTGCGGAGACGCTGATCCGAGGCCTGACCCGAGCCCCAGCGCCACTTTACTGACGATGAAACCCGCAGCAGCAGCAGCAGCGCAGCAGAAGCCGAGGGTTTAGTCCGCGCTGTTCCGAGCTCGTCACGATGATTATAGAGAACGTGGACGCGCTGAAGTCGTGGCTCGCTAAGCTGCTGGAGCCGATGTGAGTGAGCGGGTTACTCTCTGCGCGGACACTGAACCGCTCATTAGCGCTCGCTAGCATGCATTAGCTCGCTAATCTGTTAGCATGCTAACTACCCACGGGCTCGGTTTGAAGTTAGTTTAAATGTAAACACTGCTGTTATCGCGGCTGTGGGAGTTTATCACCCTGTAGAGCAGCTTTCCTGAAACTCCTGCCTCAGAGTGCACTTTCCCTTAGCTAACTGTGCTAACTGTGCTAAGCTAAGCGTGGGCTTCATGAGGACTGTCCAGCAGTGAGAGGCTAATTTACTGCCTCTGTACAGGCCGGGGGGGGAGAGAGAGAGAGAGAGTGTGTGAGTGTGAGTGTGAGTGTGTGTGTGTGTGAGTGTGTGAGTGTGAGTTCTGGTTTCTTTGCGTGTATTGGAAGTGTTGTGGAGGCAGTGAGGAGGAGGAGGCAGTGAGGAAGAGGAAGAGGCAGTGAGGAGGAGGAAGAGGCAGTGAGGAAGAGGAAGAGGCAGTGAGGAGGAGGAAGAGGCAGTGAGGAGGAGGAAGAGGCAGTGAGGAGGAGGCAGTGAGGAAGAGGCAGTGAGGAAGAGGAAGAGGCAGTGAGGAGGAGGAAGAGGCAGTGAGGAGGAGGAAGAGGCAGTGAGGAAGAGGCAGTGTAGATAAATGTGCAGCTGTCCGTGTTGCAGAGTTTATTAATCGTATTTAAATCCTCTGGGCTTCGTGGTGTTCAGACACAAACAGATGCTGGAAATATGAAAATAAGCTGCTGCTTTGTTTTGTGCAGATGTGATGCCGACCCGTCTGCTCTGGCCAACTACGTTGTTGCTTTGGTGAAAAAGGACAAACCTGAGAAAGACCTGCGAGCGTTGTGCGCTGACCAGCTGGACGTCTTCCTGCAGAAAGGTAACGCGCGTTCACCTGCTCTACAGCGCGCGGGCCGCGGTCCTCAGCAGCACGGTCTCGGCCGGTCCGCGACACTTCGTCTTTCTGAACCTGTTAATAAGTCTGGCGTCGGTGTGTGTGTGTGTGTGTGATGATCTCGCCGTGTTTCCTCTTAAAGTCCATCGCAGCCTCGCACCAGCTTCCCGATCCAGCCATGAGAATGATCTCAGTACGTTCTTCTTTTCTCAAAGGCGCTCTTAAAGACTACTGAAACTGTATAATATATAATATATATAACTTAAGCATGAAACGTTTTGGAGGACATTTTGCTGAAAAGGTTGATTTTCCTTCGCATGGAGACTTTGGGACTCGCTGTACGTCCTGATTCATTAATACGGTGGATAAATTCACCTGGATATTAAAGCTTTAAACCTAAACCTCTACTGACCCCGAGCTCTTTCCAGCAGCACAGACTCGGCCGTGGAGAGCCGCGTGCTGTAGGAATAGACGAGCGCAGACTCAGACTCAGAGGAATGATTTATAGTCGCTCTGCGTTCCGTTAGCACGCGGAGGAGGATGGGTTCCCCTCAGTCGGGTTCCCCTCAGTCGGGTTCCCCTCAGTCGGGTTCCCCTCAGTCGGGTTCCTCTCAAGGTTTCTTCCTCATATCGTCTCGGGGAGTTTTCCCTCACCTCTGGCTCGCTCATTATCGCAAAATTAGTGATGAAAAGGAAAAAAGGTGTAGTTTAAACACTGAAACAGGAAAAAAAACCTCCCAGAAACTCAGCATTAAATAAAAGGAGTTTGCGATTACGTGGAATTGAATCCTCCTGGACGTCGTTTATTCCTCCTACCCAGCGCCGCTGTCTCGCAGTGAAACCGAGCCGCTTCCTGCAGCGCCTGAAACCGTCCTTTATGACAAACTGATTTGATATTCAGATTCTGTACTGTGCTGTTAAAATCATACAATGTAAATTTTTTATTTATTAGAAATTACTAAAATTATTAGAATTAACTTTAAAGTAATTGTTTTTGAACTCAACAGTTTTTCATGTTTTGTTTTTTTAATCTGAAGCATGAGTGCATTAGTGAGTGAGTGTATATCGCGTTATTGTGGTGTTTCTTCGTCGAATCGTTCCACAGTGAAGAGGAGCGCTCGCGTCGTCTCCGTATTCCGCACCTGACTTAAAGGTCTCGGTTTCAGAATAAAAGCTTATTCTCTTTTAAAACTTTTTTTATTTGTTCCTGGCAGAAACCACTGGCTTTGTGGAGAAGCTCTTTGAAAGTCTCACCACCAAAAACTACCTGGGAAATCCTCCTGCTAAAGAAGTTCCTAAAGAGGAGACGAAAGCTCCAGCTCCAAAACCTGCTGAAGCAGAAGAGGTGACGTTTCTACTGTCGCTGTTATTATAGCGACGCTGAGCTTCATCTCATTTAATATTATTACAGAAACATCACAACATCTGCTCGTGCTGCTGCAGAAGCTCAGAGTCTAAGAACACTAGAACCCTGTTAGAGTTACAGCACACACACACACACACACACACACACACACACTGCACTCTCTCACACACACACACACACACACACACACTGCACTCACACACACACACACTGCGCTCTCACACACACACACACACACACACACACACACACACACACACACTGCGCTCTCTCTCACACACACACACACACACACACACACACACACACTGCGCTCTCTCACACACACACACACACACACACACACACACTGCGCTCTCACACACACACACACACACACACACACACACTGCGCTCTCTCACACACACACACACACACACACACACACACACACTGCGCTCTCACACACACACACACACACACACACTGCGCTCTCTCACACACACACACACACTGCACTCACACACACACACACACACACACACTGCACTCACACACACACACACACACACACACTGCGCTCTCACACACACACACACACACACACACACACACACACACTGCGCTCTCTCACACACACACACACACACACACTGCGCTCTCTCACACACACACACACACACACACTGCGCTCTCACACACACACACACACACACACACACACACACACTGCGCTCTCTCACACACACACTGCACTCACACACACACACACACACACACACTGCGCTCTCACACACACACACACACACACACACACTGCGCTCTCACACACACACACACACACACACACACTGCACTCTCACACACACACACACACACACACACTGCGCTCTCACACACACACACACACACACACTCACACACACACACACACTCACACACTGCGCACTCACACACACACACACACTCACACACTGCGCACTCACACACACACACACACTCACACACTCACTCACTCACTGCGCTCTCACACTCACACACACACACATTCTCACACACACACACACACACACACACACACACTGCGCGCTCTCTCACACTCACACTCACACACTCACTCACTGCGCTCTCACACACTCACACGCGCACACACACACTCACACACATTCTCACACACTCACTCACTGCGCTCTCACACACACACACTCACACACACACACTCGTACACACACACACTCACTCACTGCGCTCTCACATACTCACACACACACACTCGTACACACACACACTCACTCACTGCGCTCTCACACACTCACACACACACACACATTCTCACACACTCACTCACTGCGCTCTCACACACACACACTCACTCACACACACACTCGCGCGCACACACGCGCACACACTCACTCACACACAATCGCACACACACTCACACACACACACTCGCACACACACACACACTCACACACAATCACGCACACACTCACACACACTCACACACACACACACGATTCTAGCCAGATTCGTTTTGGAGCTCTGTGACTCCACTCCTGTAGGGTGAAAGGTGAAAGGTGAAAGGTTCAGTGTGTTTCTCCGTGCGCGACGATCACAGAGGCGCCGATGTTTTCGAGTGCGTTTGCTTTTCTCGGTGATGGATCGTGTAGCGCGAGCTGCTCTGTGACTCGCAGCATAAACACGAGAATCCGAGAGGAAATCAAACTCATCTCCTGTCCTGCGCAGCAGATCCCTGAATCCGGTTTATCATCTGTTTTGCAGAGCGAGGGCAAAATATAAACACAATAATAATGTTTTTATAAGGAATTATTTTGCAAGTCAAACCCAAATGGTCATTAGGAACAGCAAAACTAAAAAAACACACAAACACTAAAAAAAATTGTGCCTCCAGTTCTCTTTGCAGAACAGACGATGCTCACTGCCTCGCTGATTTCCACAAACAACCCTTCCTCAACATTTTTACTTTCTTTCTTTTTCTTTTTTCTTATTTTCAGGTGAAATAGTGACAAATTCTCATGATAGCTAGCTCTCACATTTATTTTCATCAGAAAGTTGTTCTGAGGATCTCCGCAGGTGAAAGGTGGTGTGTGTGTGAGAGAGAGAGCTGTGAGTGAGTGTGTGTGTGTGCGTGTGTGTATGAGAGAGCAGTGTGTGTGTGTGTGTGTGTGAGAGCAGTGTGGTGATTAATGCGGTGTAGCGCGAGCAGGTTAGCGTGTAGCGCGAGCAGGTTAGACAGGATGAGGAGACGTTAGTGATGCAGCTCTTCTGTAAGTCACTCTGGATAAGTGCATCTGCTAAACACTGTAAATATAAACGTAAAGTAAATATTAAATAATTTTGTCTCCTCAGGTTTCGCTCTGTGTTCAGGCGGGTCACGCGGAGGATGAGAAGGAAAGCCGGAGGAGACGGAGTCCACTGAGGAATCGTTCAGACTTTAATGAATCAAGGTGAATATCTTCTGACGTCTCCATGCTGGTGTATATTTATTTATTGATCTTCATTAAACACCTGATCGTGTTTTTTCTGACTCGCATCGTGTTTGTTATTGATCCTGATCTTCTGAAGCAGTGTGTGGAGTGTGAAATAGAAGTGAACAGCAGTGTGCTCTTTCCTTCTGTATTTCTTATCATAGCATTTTAACTGTTAAATGTCCGAGTGCGCTTTAACGCGATGTTCTTGCTGATGCTAACTCTAGTTGAACCACCATAAGCTTTAGGGGCGGAGCTTTGGGTACCTGGGTGGAAATGGGGGCGGGCTCAGTGAGTGAAAAAAACATTCAGCTCCACCCACTTAACCTTTGGAGACCTTTTTTCACAAATCTTATCTCATGCACCTTTAAAACTCACAAGACAGCTAGAAAATAGGTAATGGGGAAAAGTCATATTTACACATATACAGAGTTTGTACGTATAGAACAATATATAGTGATTTGGAGGCGTTTCTTTATGCAAATGAGTGTCGCTGTGCGCAAACAAAACAATTTAGAATGTAGGATTTTATCAGCATCCACCCTGTAAAGCTGTGAACACGTGATAAATCCCGAGTTCCTCATGCGTGCTGGTGGTCGGTTCTCGCACAGAGCGGATCGTTTCCTGCTGTTTCTGCTGTTCGTGTTACACGGTAGAACTTCACACGGGATTCAGATATCAGATGTAGCTTCAGGTCCAAAACGCGGTCCGCTCACTTTGTGCACGTGTTACTCCAGGAATCGGGACGAGCGACGGAGAGACGAGCGCAGACGGCGGGAGCCCGAGCGGCACGGGAAGAGCAGCGAGATGTACAGAGAGAGAGAACGGGAACGAGAGAGGAACGACCGGAGGAGAGCGAGCTCACGAGGACGCAGCCGCAGTCGCAGCAGGAGTCGCAGTCGCAGCAGCAGCAGAGGGAAGAGCAGAGACCGAGAGCAGAGACGAGGTGAGCGATGATCAGTCACCTGACGCTGCGATTTCATTCTCTACTGAACTGATCTGTAAAAACACACAGAGTCAGACATTTACAGCTCTTTAACACTGGCACATTTTAGTTAGTAATTAATGCTCATAATATAATTCTCCTGATTAGGGTTTTAACTCTGCTTATTGTTTACATTTTTGTGTTTATATCTGCTACATGTAGTAGTTGGTTAATAATATTTATAGCATTACAGAACTATTTAAATCTATAAAACACTTAAGGAAGCACCAGATTTGTTTTTATCAAGTTCTGATCCATAATTATTGACTTGTGTTTGTGTCTTTATTATTAGTTCATTTATATTTGTGGCTCTGCTTAAGGAGTTGGTGAGAAAAATCCAAAATCCAAACAGTATTTTAAACATTTTTTCCCAGAACACAGGTCCAAATTCGAGCAGGAGCGGAAGGAGCCGGAGCCGTACACTCCGTTATCGTCAGGTCCCTTAGGGAAACCTCAGCAGCAGCAGCCGCCGCTGCCGCCGCCGCAGCTCCCCCTGCTCCCGCTGCCCCACCCTCGCTCTCCGTTTCCCCCCTCGGGCAGTCCCAGCATCCCTAGCGCCGTAACGGCTCACCTGCCCGACAGCACCACTGAGAACTGGGCCGCTTACTACTCTAACCACGGCGAGGGCAAGTGCGGCACGCTGAAACACCGCTGCCGGGATTACGACGGTAAGCGCATTTAACTTTAAACCGTCGTCGCTTTCCCGAGCCAGTCGGCTTTATAATGATGTGATGAATATTTAATGAGGTGATTAATGGAGATCAGTCAGTTTGCATAATGTGTTAAAGTGAAAGATAAATTATTTGAGATCAAAGCTTTATTTATTTTCTGGAAATTGCAGTATTATCACTTCAGGTGTGTTTAAGAGTTTTAAATATTCAGGGCTGTGTTTCAGTTCGCTTTGGTCGTCTCTGTCTTACATACAGCTAGTGATTATTTTATAACAGAAATGTTATTTATAGTAAATCTTCCTATAGTTTCACACACGGTACATTTCTGAGAGAGTTATTATAATTATTTTTTTTTTGTTTATGAAATTCGTTTTCTATTTTAAAATAATTGCAGTCTAAAATGTAAAATGTTAAAACACTTAATCTTTAAAACTGCAAAATGTCTTTTTTAGTTTGTACATTTTTTTCCTTTTTCAGATTTATTATTTTTTAATAATTAAAATATTTTTATATAAATAATTTATAAATAAGTTGTTTGAAATTATTTAAAAAAAAACTATATAATAATACTGAGTTGTTTTCAGAGTGACGAGTCTGTTGTGTGTTTTATTTTATTTACATTATTTCATTATTTGCGTGATGCTTTTATCCAAATCAGCTTACAGTCGAGACTCGATACTGTCTGAGCAGATGATGGTTACGACCCCAGCAGTGGTTGTGCTGGGATTTGAACTCATGACCTTGTGATCAGTAGCCCAAAGCCTTCGAGTCACTCCTGCAGCTCCAGAGAGACGCTTGTGTGTGTTGTTGGCTCGGTGATGAATCCGTCCCCGCTAATGACCGTTGCCGAAGGTTTTTGTGTACAAGCCCGAGTCGCAGCTCTCCGGGGCCGTGTCTCAGTCAGCGCTGGTTTCACAGGGACTTTTCTAAAACAGTGTTGTGTATATTTACCCTGCAGTGTCTCAGGAGCCTTTACACACCAGTGGGAGACGACTGAAATCGTCTGATGAGGGAATCAGGTTGCCTAAGTAGGCTGTGTAATGAGCTAAGCGTCTAGTGATTAAGCCTACAAACACACGCGGCAGAGACGTTGTTGTTGTTCTCTATTTCTGATGTGTGTTTTTTTAAATCTCTATAACGTTCATTCATTCGTGTTAAATCTACATCATTCTGCTTCAGCTGTCCATCAGGTGTTAAACTTTACATTTTATCAGGTTTTTCTTAAACATATTTAAAATTCTTACTTTTCAATTATATATATATATATATATATATATATATATATATATATATATATATATATATATATATATATATATATATGTGTGTGTAAAATGTGTGTGTGTATATTTTTTTTAGTTTAGGTATTTTGTTGTTGTATTTTAATATTTAAGGAAATTAGATTATTCATATACTTACTTGTAAAACCCTTTACACTTTTTTTGTCTCTCCAGAGAAAGGATTCTGTGTCCGCGGTGACCTTTGTCCTTTCGACCATGGCAACGACCCTCTGATCGTGGACGACGTCGCCCTGCCCACCATGATTCCCTTCCCTCCCCCCGGCATGCCCCCCGCCCGCATGCCCCTCCCCCTGCCCCCCATGCCCGAGCCCCTCCCCGTCATGCCCATGCCGATCCCGCCCCACGGGCAGCCCCCGCCGCCAGGCATCTACCCCATGGCAGGTGAGTGCACGGGTACTGGATTGTTTTCGGTGTGTCTGACCTGCTGCTGGTTCTGGTTCTGGTTTTGGGCTTAGCTTCTTTAGTACTTTCTTTTTCAGAAGTCACTTTAAAGAAATGTTATAATTGTATAGAAGGATGTGATTAGTAGTGACAGCAGTGGTGTACTGACATACTGTTGAGTACAGTCGTGTGCAGTTGGGTTCGCTGACCCGAGTGACCCAGAACTCTAACGTGTGCATCAGCGTAATTCCACAGAGCGACTGAGCGACTGTCATTCTCTCACCAAGTGATAGAACGAATGACCACATTACTGTTACTCTACCAAAAAGCTAACGCACTATCAGAGTGAAATCCTTTTTCTTCTTTGCCGTTTGCGTAGTTCCAGGGTTCTGGTGTTAGCGCTGTGCCGAGGTGCACTGCTGCTGCTGATGGACAGAAAAGTCTCTGAGCTTAAATTTCATAAACATTTATTAAATTGGGCAATTGTCATCAGGCTTAGAAGATTAAATGTCCTAGTATTAGTCAGTCCAGTTTGTTCTGACTCTGGCTAAGCTGGTGCTGTGATGTAGTGTGATTTAGTGTGACGTGGTGTTTCTGTATTGTAGTGTGATGTGGCGTATTGGGATGTAGTGTAGTGTGATTTAGTGTGACGTGGTGTAGTATAGTGTAGTGTGATTTAGTGTAGTGTAGTGTGACGAGGTGTAGTGTGGTGTAGTGTGACGAAGTGTAGTGTAGTGTGACGAAGTGTAGTGAGGTGTAGTGTGACGAAGTGTAGTGTGGTGTAGTGTGACGAAGTGTAGTGTAGTGTAGTGTGACGAAGTGTAGTGTGGTGTAGTGTGACGAGGTGTAGTGTGGTGTAGTGTGACGAAGTGTAGTGTAGTGAGGTGTAGTGAGGTGTAGTGTGACGTAGTGTAGTGAGGTGTAGTGTGACGAGGTGTAGTGAGGTGTAGTGTGACGAAGTGTAGTGTAGTGAGGTGTAGTGTGACGAGGTGTAGTGAGGTGTAGTGTGACGAAGTGTAGTGTAGTGAGGTGTAGTGTGACGAGGTGTAGTGAGGTGTAGTGTGATGAAGTGTAGTGTAGTGAGGTGTAGTGTGACGAGGTGTAGTGAGGTGTAGTGTGACGAGGTGTAGTGAGGTGTAGTGTGACGAGGTGTAGTGAGGTGTAGTGTGACGAAGTGTAGTGTAGTGAGGTGTAGTATGACGAGGTGTAGTGTAGTGAGGTGTAGTGTGACGAGGTGTAGTGAGGTGTAGTGTGACGAAGTGTAGTGTAGTGTAGTGTAGTGTGGTGTAGTGTGACGAGGTGTAGTGAGGTGTAGTGTGACGAAGTGTAGTGTAGTGTGACGAGGTGTAGTGAGGTGTAGTGTGACGAAGTGTGGTGTAGTGTGGTGTAGTGTGACGAAGTGTAGTGTAGTGTGGTGTAGTGTGACGAGGTGTAGTGAGGTGTAGTGTGACGAAGTGTAGTGTAGTGAGGTGTAGTGTGACGAGGTGTAGTGAGGTGTAGTGTGACGAAGTGTAGTGTAGTGAGGTGTAGTGTGACGAAGTGTAGTGTAGTGTGGTGTAGTGTGACGAGGTGTAGTGAGGTGTAGTGTGACGAAGTGTAGTGTAGTGAGGTGTAGTGTGACGAGGTGTAGTGTAGTGAGGTGTAGTATGACGAGGTGTAGTGTAGTGAGGTGTAGTGAGGTGTAGTGTGACGAGGTGTAGTGAGGTGTAGTGTGACGAAGTGTAGTGTGGTGTAGTGTAGTGAGGTGTAGTGTGACGAAGTGTAGTGTAGTGAGGTGTAGTGTGACGTAGTGTAGTGTGGTGTAGTGTGACGAGGTGTAGTGAGGTGTAGTGTGACGAGGTGTAGTGTAGTGGGGTGTAGTGTAGTGTGGTGTAGTGTGACGAGGTGTAGTGAGGTGTAGTGTGACGAAGTGTAGTGTAGTGTGGTGTAGTGTGACGAGGTGTAGTGTGGTGTAGTGTGACGAGGTGTAGTGTAGTGTGACGAGGTGTAGTGTGGTGTAGTGTGACGAGGTGTAGTGTGGTGTAGTGTGACGAAGTGTAGTGTAGTGAGGTGTAGTGTGACGAAGTGTAGTGTAGTGTGGTGTAGTGTGACGAGGTGTAGTGAGGTGTAGTGTGACGAAGTGTAGTGTAGTGAGGTGTAGTGTGACGAAGTGTAGTGAGGTGTAGTGTGACGAGGTGTAGTGTGGTGTAGTGTGACGAGGTGTAGTGTAGTGAGGTGTAGTGTGACGAAGTGTAGTGTAGTGAGGTGTAGTGTGACGAGGTGTAGTGTAGTGAGGTGTAGTGTGACGAAGTGTAGTGTAGTGAGGTGTAGTGTGACGAGGTGTAGTGAGGTGTAGTGTGATGAGGTGTAGTGAGGTGTAGTGTGACGAAGTGTAGTGTAGTGAGGTGTAGTGTGACGAAGTGTAGTGTAGTGAGGTGTAGTGTGACGAGGTGTAGTGAGGTGTAGTGTGACGTAGTGTAGTGTAGTGAGGTGTAGTGTGACGAGGTGTAGTGTAGTGAGGTGTAGTGTGACGAGGTGTAGTGTGGTGTAGTGAGGTGTAGTATAGCGTATTGTGGTGTAGTGTGGTGTAGTGTAGTGTGGTGTAGTGTGACGAGGTGTAGTGTGGTGTAGTGAGGTGTAGTATAGTGTATTGTGGTGTAGTGTGGTGCGGTGAGGTGTAGTATAGTGTATTGTGGTGTAGTGTGGTGTAGTGTGACGAGGTGTAGTGTGGTGTAGTGAGGTGTAGTATAGTGTATTGTGTAGTGTGGTGTAGTGAGGTGTAGTATAGTGTATTGTGGTGTAGTGTAGTGTGGTGTAGTGTGACGAGGTGTAGTGTGGTGTAGTGAGGTGTAGTATAGTGTATTGTGGTGTAGTGTGGTGCGGTGAGGTGTAGTATAGTGTATTGTGGTGTAGTGTGGTGTAGTGTAGTGTGGTGTAGTATAGTGTATTGTGGTGTAGTGTGGTGTAGTGTGACGAGGTGTAGTGTGGTGTAGTGAGGTGTAGTATAGTGTATTGTGGTGTAGTGTGGTGTGGTGTAGTGAGTGTGTAGTATAGTGTATTGTGGTGTAGTGTGGTGTAGTGTAGTGTGGTGTAGTGTGACGAGGTGTAGTGTGGTGTAGTGTGGTGTAGTATAGTGTATTGTGGTGTAGTGTGGTGTGGTGTAGTGAGTGTGTAGTATAGTGTATTGTGGTGTAGTGTGGTGTAGTGTAGTGTGGTGTAGTGTGACGAGGTGTAGTGTGGTGTAGTGTGGTGTAGTATAGTGTATTGTGGTGTAGTGTGGTGTGGTGTAGTGAGGTGTAGTATAGTGTATTGTGGTGTAGTGTAGTGTGGTGTAGTGAGGTGTAGTATAGTGTATTGTGGTGTAGTGTGGTGTGGTGTAGTGAGGTGTAGTATAGTGTATTGTGGTGCAGTGTGGTGTAGTGTAGTGTGGTGTAGTGTGACGAGGTGTAGTGTGGTGTAGTGAGGTGTAGTATAGTGTATTGTGGTGTAGTGTGGTGTAGTGTGGTGTAGTGTAGTGTGGTGTAGTGTGACGAGGTGTAGTGTGGTGTAGTGAGGTGTAGTATAGTGTATTGTGGTGTAGTGTAGTGTGGTGTAGTGTATTGTGGTGTAGTGTGGTGTAGTGAGGTGTAGTATAGTGTATTGTGGTGTAGTGTGGTGTAGTGTAGTGTGGTGTAGTGTGACGAGGTGTAGTGTGGTGTAGTGAGGTGTAGTGTGGTGTAGTGTGGTGTAGTGTGGTGTAGTGTAGTGAGGTGTAGTATAGTGTATTGTGGTGTAGTGTGGTGTAGTGTGACGAGGTGTAGTGTGGTGTAGTGAGGTGTAGTATAGTGTATTGTGGTGTAGTGTGGTGTGGTGTAGTGAGTGTGTAGTATAGTGTATTGTGGTGTAGTGTGGTGTAGTGTAGTGTGGTGTAGTGTGACGAGGTGTACTGTGGTGTAGTGTGGTGTAGTATAGTGTATTGTGGTGTAGTGTGGTGCGGTGAGGTGTAGTATAGTGTATTGTGGTGTAGTGTGGTGTAGTGTAGTGTGGTGTAGTATAGTGTATTGTGGTGTAGTGTGGTGTAGTGTGGTGTAGTGAGGTGTAGTGTGGTGTAGTGTGACGAGGTGTAGTGAGGTGTAGTATAGTGTATTGTGGTGTAGTGTGGTGTGGTGTAGTGAGGTGTAGTATAGTGTATTGTGGTGCAGTGTGGTGTAGTGTAGTGTGGTGTAGTGTGACGAGGTGTAGTGTGGTGTAGTGAGGTGTAGTATAGTGTATTGTGGTGTAGTGTGGTGTAGTGTGACGAGGTGTAGTGTGGTGTAGTGAGGTGTAGTATAGTGTATTGTGGTGTAGTGTGGTGCGGTGCGGTGTAGTGAGGTGTAGTATAGTGTATTGTGGTGTAGTGTAGTGTGGTGTAGTATAGTGTATTGTGGTGTAGTGAGGTGTAGTATAGTGTATTGTGGTGTAGTGTGGTGCGGTGCGGTGTAGTGAGGTGTAGTATAGTGTATTGTGGTGTAGTGTGGTGTAGTGTAGTGTGGTGTAGTATAGTGTATTGTGGTGTAGTGTGGTGTAGTGTAGTGGGGTGTAGTAACGTGGTGTAACGACCAGCATGCGTGTGTACTGCGTTCTCTCAGACTGATGATTTCTCAGCTGAACGAAATCTCTGTAGAACTGAAGTGTGATGCATTTTACCATTTTGTCCCATTTAGGGCCGCCTCTAATCCCAGCCAGTGGGATAGAGACTCCGCCCCACGCACGGACGAGCACCTCCTCCCCTCTGGCTCCGCCTGGAGTAAACCCACCTCCACCTCCTCCTCCTCCACCTCCTCCTTCTTCTTCTGCTATTTCTTCTGCTTCTCTACATCCTCAGTACACTCTGTCTGAATGTAAGCCACTGCCACGTCTCTTTTTCATCCTCCGCAGTGGTTTTAACTTTCAGCTTTGTCTCCTATCAGTAGATAATTTAGACTAAATTCAGATGTCTCCCGTTGCGGTCACTCAGACAGGACAGGTTAGGACCTCACTTTGCTCCAAGCGGTTTGACGCTAACTGTGACAACTAACAAGAGTTTCTTCATAGACTAAATTGTTTTACACCTCAGCGCAGTTGAATTCAGAAGGTGTTGATTAACTTAACAACTAAGAAGGTTAGTTGTTAGTTGTCGCAGCTCTGACAGTAGCTCCTGCTGTAACACAAATCGCAGGTTTATATTAATGCGCTCGTTCTAATATATTATCATTTCCATAGTAACAGCTCATTCACCCCGTCACCCCGTGTCATTCAGTAATATAGAAAAATTATCTGAAAGTGTTAGTATTTAATGCTGACTGTGTATTACAGTGTTTTAAAGATTTTTTTTTCACATTTTGTAGCTTATATGAAACTCATAAATTTCCATATTGTTTTAGAGAGAGAGAGAGCAGTTTCACACAGCATCTTAAAGACTGGTGTAACTGGGAGAGACAGAGACAGGGAGACAAAGAGACACGGAGACAGAGAGACAGGGAGACACAGAGAGAGAGAGACAAAGAGACAGGGAGACACGGAGACAGAGAGAGAGAGACAGAGACAGGGAGACACGGAGACAGAGAGAGACACGGAGACAGAGAGAGACACGGAGACAGCGAGAGAGAGACAGGGAGACACGGAGACAGAGAGAGAGAGACAGAGAGACACAGAGAGAGAGAGAGGGAGACAGAGAGACAGAGAGAGGGAGACAGAGAGACAGAGAGAGGGAGACAGAGAGACAGAGACGCAGAGAGAGGGAGACACAGAGACACAGAGAGAGGGAGACAGAGAGACAGAGACAGAG